>NW_024540769.1:0-19421 GCF_016647625.1 Suillus subalutaceus
ATGACACTTACTTTACTTACTTTCACCTATGCTAACTTGCCTTAGAGTATCTGTTTGTCCCAGGTGAATACAATAGACATTTGCCTTTGCGTGCACAATCTGAGAGTATCTGTTTGTCCCAGATCTGCGCGACTTGTATTAATCCTTTAGGTTATGAGCCCTGCACTCTAATAGCCTTACGTCTCACATTTTCCTGCGAAATAGCTGTACATTCACAATGTCTACTACTGTGCCCGCCACTATGGATACCCTGCCTACCAATGTGCCCAAACTTGACATTAAGGGCACCAATTGGGCGATCTTCTCGTTGCGCTTCCAGATCGCTGTTGAAGCAAAGGGTTTATGGAAACAATTCGATGGGACTAACCCCAAGCCCATTGGAGCATCCATGACGTCCGGAGGAATGACCACCATATCCCCTCCCGACCCCATCACACTCACTCAGTGGCAGAGAAACATGAAAACCTCGCAAAACACTTGCTTACCCAGCATATCCCCGACTCTACTGCGTTATGTGTGCGGAACTTGTCCAACGTTGTCACAATGTGGAAGGAGATTGTGCGTGAATACACCAAGAAGGGTGCATATGCGCAGACCGACCTCTGTACCAAATTTTTAGAATTGAAGTGTCCAGGCGGAGGAGACGTGCGCACGTTCCTCGATAAACTTCGTGCTAAACGTGACAAGCTGTCAGCAGTAGGAGTCCAATAGAAGAAAAGGACTACCGGTCAACTATAATTCAGTCCCTCCCTAACCATCTTGCCACTTTTGCCTCCGGGCAACTAGCCACTGCTCGACTCTACAGTCTGACCCAAAGCATTGACCTGGATATCCTCATATCGTTGATTATTGAGGAATCCGAATGCCATGGCAGGAAGGATGCTTGCTCAACGCGTAGCAATAACAGTACTCAGCCACACGGTACTGATGAAGCTATGGGAGTGATGGACTCGTCATCCTGTGGTCAAGGAGGCAGGGGAGGGTAACAGAGGTTCCTACCGAGGAAGAGGGTGGTGGCAACAGACCATGCCCACCATGCTGGAATTGTGGGTCATGAGAGCATTTTAAGGCTCATTGCCCCAAACCTGAGAAGACACCTGGCAGCAATACTGGCACCAGAGGCTCTGCTAATGCAGCAGCCAAAGATGATTCCAAGGAGGACGCTGTATTCGCTGTCAACTCCGAATCCTCCTGCTCAGTCCCTAGTCTCCTTCCACCGAATCATCAGACAATGACACTGAAGAACGATCAAACTTCATCAGTTCTGATGAAGATTGGTTTTCAGAAATAGATGAAAACAACGTACCTTCAATGAGTGATTGGGAAACTGACTTAGCAATCCCAAGCAGTGGAAGTGACACTGACTCATCCGTCGAGCTTGCCGCTGAAGTTGGAAATGGACATAGCAATGGTACCATCGCCGAGCTATACAACTCCGGTACGACGAGACATATTTCCCCGTACCGCGACCAATTCAACACCCTGACCCCCCATCCCACCTAAAACATTTGCTGCCGCAAATAAACAACATTTTGACGCTACTGGCATTGGAGAGCTCGTCATTGAAGTAACAAACAGAACAGACGTCTCCAGGCTGACACTTACCGAAGTCCTTTATTCCCCTGCGGTCAGTTACACTTTAGTATCAATCGGACGACTCAATGAACTCGGATATTCCATCACCTTTGCTGATGGGACCTGCGTTATTCAGGACCCAACTGAGGATGTCGTTGGACAAATCCCCAAGTCTGGGCGGGGGCTGTACTGCGACAGTGTTAATGCGACAGTGGAAACCATCACAGTTATGGAACTTCACAAGCGTATGGGGCATATCGCCCCATCTGTTGCACGCCATCTAGCCAAGAACAGACTCGTTTCCGGTATCAAGGTTGATCTATCCTCCGGCAAAACCACATTCTGTGAGTCTTGCGTGTACGCTAAGGTGACACGTAAGCCTATAGCCAAGGTCCGTGAGGGAGAGCACACCAAAGAATTTGCAGGAGAGGTCCACACTGACCTATGGGGCCCTGCACCCATTGCAACCCTGGGAGGAAGAAGCTATTATATCAGCTTCATGGACGACAAAACGAGACTCACCTACCTCCATCTTCTCCGTTGTAAGAGCAAAGCTTTCAAAGCTTACAAAGACTTCGAGGCTTGGTGCCACACCCAACACAATGCCCAAGTCAAAGTATTGCACTCAGACTGTGGCAGTGAATATCTGAGCAAGGAGTTTGTTAATCATCTCACAGTTGCCAGCACGCAACAGAAACTTACTGTGCACAACACCCCACAGCACAATGGGGTGGCCGAAAGACTCAATCGCACCTTGCTAGAAATGGTCCATGCTATGTTGCATGAAAGTGGACTCCCACACACCTTGTGGGGAGAAGCCATTCGCCACGCCGTCTGGTTGAAAAACTGAACCCCTACCAAGGCGCTTGAAGGTGGTACTCCCCTTGAAGCCGCTACTGGTAAGAAACCAGATCTACGCTGAGTTTGCCCTTGGGGATCTTGCATCTGGGTTTGCTTCGAGGGTGGAGGAAAGCTGAGCGGACGAGTTGCTGAAGGATGATGGGTTGGGATTGATGATGGCAGCGAAAACGGGTGCAGGGTATACTGGCCCGATAAGCGCTCAGTTTCTGTCGAGCGTAATGTCTATTGGGACACATCTAACACAGAGTCGTTATCTTGCGAGGGGGAGGAAGATGACAATGTACCTAATGCGATGATAACACCTCCATCACAGACCTCTGCAGCATCACCCAGCAAGCCATTAACCATCCCGCAAACGCCAAAAGTCCTACCTCCTTCCAAGATTCCTACTCTTCCGAATTCGCCGATACTCAAAATGGTCGCTAAACGAGTCAGAAAGCCGAGTCAGTGAGTACTGGATATCATCAAAGAAACCAGTACAGTACCTAGGGGAATCCAGTTGCCAAAGGATGTAGAAGAAGCAAGGAATGAGGGGGAGCAAGTTGCAGAGCAACTTATGGCCATTCTTGAGGATGAAGATGATGAACTTTGCTCCCTAGATTACGCTCTGGTGATCGGAGAAAAGATTGCAGAAGTGGAGGCCCTCGAACCTAGCACCTTAGCTGAGGTGAAGCGACGCCCTGACTGGGCACAATGGGAAGAAGGTATCAGAGCAGAGTTAGCGACTCTGCAAGCGGCTGGAACTTGGGAACTTGTAGACTTACCTGCAGGAGCTAACTTTGTAGGCTCCAAATGGGTCTTTCACGCGAAGAAAGACGCAGCAGGAAATGTGGTTCGCCACAAAGCCTGCCTTGTTGCTCAAGGCTTCTCCCAAGTACCTGGTGTCGATTTCTTCGATACTTACGCACCCGTTGCAAACCTATCCTCCATCAGGACGGTTCTTGCCTTATCTGCACGCTTGAACCTAGAACTTCATCAAATCAATATCAAAGGAGCATACTTGAACGGTAAACTCACTGATGATGAAGTAATCTACATGTGCCAGCCTCCAGGTTTTGAATCCGCCAAGCACCCAAATCTAGTTTGTCGCCTTTACAAAACCTTATATGGTCTGAAGCAAAGCGGCCAGCGCTGGTACCAACGACTTGTGGAGATTTTAGTGGAGAAGCTGGGATTTACGCAGTGCGCGGTGGACCAAGTAGTATTCTATAGGAGGAAGCAGAACGAGGAACACACCATCGTCGTTGTGCATGTCGATGACTGCACACTTGCAGCTAAGTCGATGGATGAAATAAGCGAGCTAAAGAATCAAATTAGGAAGTATGTGGAAATCACCGATCTCAGCGAACTCCACTGGTTGCTCGGAATCAAAGTCACATGGAATTGTGATGAACACACCATTTCCTTGTCACAATGTTCCTACATTGACTCTATTGTTCGTCATTTCAGTTTTGAGGATCTCAAGCCCATTTCAAACCCTATGGAACCCAGTACCAAGTTACATTCCGGTCAGTCACCATCCACAGGCGCTGAATTTGCGGCCATGCGACACATACCCTATAGAGAAGCTGTCGGATCTCTTATGTACACATCACTCGGAACCCGACCAGACATTTCCTATGCGGTGACAACGGTTTCCCGCTTCTCCAGAAACCCAGGAATGGCCCATTGGGATGCTGTTCGACGCATTTACCGGTACCTTCTGGGGACCAAAGACTTGAAATTGACTTACGGAGGAGTGGAAGAAGCATTGATGGGATATGCAGATGCGGACGGTAGTATGGCCGAAGACAGGAAGGCTATCTCAGGGTATGCCTTTTTGATTGACGGTGGAGCTGTTTCATGGTCTTCGAAGTGCCAAGATATCATTTCCCTTTCAACTACAGAAAGCGAATACGTGGCAGCCACCCATGCAACAAAAGAGGCATTATGGCTTCGATCTCTCATCGGAGAGCTGTTCACTCCTATCACCTAGCCCACCACCCTCTTTTCTGATAACCAATCCACTATTGCACTTACCAAAGACGACCAATACCATGCTCGAACCAAGCACATCGACATTTGTTTTCACTTCATCCGATGGGTCGTAGATAACGACAAACTTCATCTCATTTATTGCCCAACTGGGGACATGGTCGCTGACACATTAACCAAAGCATTGCCCTTGCCAAAAGTGAAGCACTTTGCCGTCGAACTCAGACTGTGCTCGCCTTGAGGGGGAGTGTTGGAATAGCAAGGGCGCTGCAGCCGAAAGTGTCCAACTGCCCATCTCGTATGTTCCTGTTATTGTTCTCACAAGTTCTTTTGTCCGCTGTGAAAGAGTAATAGCAACTCGGCTGGTTAGAAACTAGTGCTACTTATCCAAATAGGCGCGAGTGTAGTATTCGACCCAAGAGGACTGCTATTGAAGCAACTCCCTTCAAATATGCAAGGGTAGCGATAGCACGAAGGACTGATGGCCTATAGCGACCTAAGACCAAAAACCAATGAGTAGCACTGTAGCGATCAGCGACTAGCGACAAGTGAGTTCCGACAGAGAAACGTGCATATAAGTGAGTAGCACTGTGCAAGTTGTTTTGTGCAATAGTGCTATGCGACGTCTGACTAGTGACAGCGAGAAGAAATCAAAGGAAAGGAAAGCGAGGGATAAGGTAAGATAGTGCAAGTGAAATGCCTGGTAGCGACTAGATTATAGCTCGACTACTGATAGTGATCCCAATGTTGCGAAAATCAAACTTATGAGGGAACTTTAGCAACGCGCACTCAAAGCAAGTCAAGTGATGCGCAATCAGAGAGATTGGCAAGAGCGGAATCGATTGCACCAAAACTAGGATATAGCGACTAAAGTGACTCCGACACCAGCAAAGGTCCAGGGAAGGGAAGTAGTGTACTGTATGTGCGACGGGTCATTTTATCATACTGCGTAAAAGTTCAGGAATGTGTAGGCGAGAATAGTAGTGACACTGGCAAAGGCACAATGTAGCGACAGGTAATAAGACATGCAGCGCAGCGGAACACGAGGATACATGTAATAAGACCTGCAACTGATGAGTAGCGACATTTAAGGAAAAATAATGCACCAGCGGAGGTAGGTGGACATAGGCAGGACATGGGAGGACGGAATACCTAGGTGTCGGGCCGGGCAGCGCGCTATGGGAGAAAAGTGGTTCCAAAGCAGATAGCTTGGGAGTTGAATAGCGCTGATGACTAGCACCTTACTCTTTTCCTCTATGCAAGGCAAAATATGCCTATGGCACTCATACGCGCCCAGCGCTGGTATGATTGTCACACTGCTCTTATAATCTTACTTACCATTATGTATATGAATCCTTCTTGTGCTTTGGCCGGCGCCACATATACCATTGTCGTGGTCTCACACATATTCATTGATACAAGATCTTTCGTTCTATTTAGCCAGCACCTTTTCAAACTAATACCTCAGATGTTTGCCTTCGCGTGCACGATCTGAGGTATGACACTTACTTTACTTACTTTCACCTATGCTAACTTGCCTTAGAGTATCTGTTTGTCCCAGGTGAATACAATAGACATTTGCCTTTGCGTGCACAATCTGAGAGTATCTGTTTGTCCCAGATCCATGCGACTTGTATTAATCCTTTATTTCCTTTGTTTTTCTATGACACTCAGGCTCTGCTCCTGCTCCTGCCCCTCCTCTTTTTTGCTCTCCTCTCTCTCTCCAGCTCTCTGCACCTGTTTTTGCTCTTCCTTCTGCTCTTGCTCCTGCTCTCACTCCTACACCTGCTCCTGTTGTAGCTTTTGGTAAGTTTTTTTTAACTCTCTCTGGTTCTCTCTCTCTAACCCTCTTTTGCTAGCTACATCCCTTCCTTCTTCTTCTCCTAGTATTCCTCAAAATTCAAGTTTTTGACTTTTTGGTAAGATCTCTTAGATATTGTAGTTAGTATTATACGCCCATGTATTAGTTAGTGTGAATATACTTGAATTTTCACTTTCTGTTTTGTGTCATAATGCCAACAAATAGCTACTAAGAGCTATAATGCCAAGGTCATTGAAATTTTTTTGACTTGTCCATTATAGCTACTAGGAGCAATTATAGCCCTTATAAAAAATATGCTGCTGTTATGAGGGCTATAGAAGGGACTTGTCAATAATTGGCATTTATGCTATAAGAGCTATTAGGAGCTATAATGGCAAGTACACATTTTCCTGATGCACCTCCCTTCACCCATGGTGGCCACAGGAGCTCGTGTCCAATGCTCTGCGCAAGCTTCCAAAACCTTTTCCAGCATTCTACAGTCGCCTCTACCTTCTTCAGACTCTGCAGCCATTTGGCATGGAGTGGAATTAGAGGCTAGATCCGTCAAAAAAATGGCACTGTCACTACCACACTCTGAGATACGTCAATGTCATCCAGCCGATGTATTTGCCAAGCCTAGCCCACTTGTAGCATTATCGAGACATGGAGGACTCGTTTGTGATCCCTTAGTCTCTGAGACACCACTCATTAGTATTGGGCCAAACACAGATGTCGCTCTTGACCGGTTGAAGTTGGGTGATGAAAACCTGCCGAGGCTCCATTCTTTGGTTGGGAGTGTTGGCAGTAGTCGATGGGAGGCTGTACTGAGCTCTCCAGCATGGGACCTTACATATGAAAAAGCATCCATTTTGGCTAATGCCCTCCTTGCAGACTTACAGGGTATGAAGGCCATCAACCCTGAGGTCACTAATTTGGAGGTTAGTGATCTTCCATTCTTTGCATTTTTCCAAGGTTCATGTCCGACATCTGTAGCACCGATCATCAGTGCTCACTACCATTCTAAAACTTCTTGGCATTTTGCTATTTTTGTGTGTGCTTTACCTTTTTGGTTTGTTATTACTGTAGATCTCAAATGTTTGTTTCTTGCTTGCCAGTATCCAATAATGTGCCGTTTCGTCCTAAGTCAAATCATGCACTAATAAATGTTTACCTGGTGCATTAAGTAGCCTGACTAAAATTTTATTGCCTTTCATTGACTTGTCTCTCCTTTGTCTCTTGTCACCAATGGTTACCCAGTCCTTTTATGCTGACAAATGCGTGAGCGGTGCAAAGCATGTTCAGCCACCCACTCGTCAACGTGCCAAGGTCGTCCTCAGTAAAGAAGCTCACACTGCTCTGAGACTGAGCCGACGTGCCAAGTCCCTTTGATTCAAGGAGGCTTTAGACGATACCTGGAAGCAGCTGGATGACGCTGCTAAAACCATTGCCACTTCTCATCACAAAGTATTTGCCGTGTACAAAACGATTTGTACACAGGTTGGGGGCCTCTCCACTCCAAACACTCAAAGCCGAATATATGGAATGCATTTTGCTGGAAGAAGAACCAGGATAGAGAGAACCGTAATGTCATATACCATATATCCGGTTACAGATCCGATGATCCGGATCTCAGATCCGAGCCAGATCCGATGAACATATCCGTTGTCTGGTCCACAGATCCGCTTTGATTCTTATTTCATTTCCTGTTCATATAACTCTAACTATCGTTCATCTCCTTTCGGTATTCCTGTACACCGGTATACCGGTTATCCTTTACTTCCGCTTTGCTTACTGATCCGCTATGCTTACTGATCCGCTACACTTACGAATCCGCTTTTACTTGTACTTCATTCCCGGTTCATGATTCGTTGAAGGATCTTCAACTCAGCTGAGGGTGCAGCTGATATAATTGTTGAAGGGAGGAAAATATGAGTGCGATATGTTCGTCCCTTAGGGGAAGCGGAGAAAGCAAATATCCACTGGTCAACTCTAGGGGGAATGCGCAAAGTGCGTGATAAGGCGAAAGCGCGGGAACAAAGGCGCTATAGGCGCGCGAAGCGCGGGAAAGTCGCGCGTCGAAAAGCGGAACTGGGTGAAAGCGGTATGCGAGCGATAGTGAGATGGTAAGACGTGTACTGAGATGCTGATAAGACAACTGATGCGGATATGGCCACTAGAGCTAACTGCTACTAGGGCTTGCGATGATTTATTCAAAACATAATAAAAACTCAGAGATGGTGACTGTCTATGATGATGGTGGTCCCTGGTAATGTGTGTTGTGTAAAGTAAAAATGTGTAATGAAAAATGTGTACCAAGTGAAAATAAACATGGTACGATGTTGAAATAAATGATAAATGGAGAAATGCATACCTGGGAACTTGGTTGGACATGGGAAAACACAGTGGGAAGTCAGGCGCCCTATAGCGCTTAGGCGCGGGAAAATTCGCCTAAAGCGCGCGCAAGTCGCGGAAGTGTCGCCTATGTCGCGGTGCGTCGTGCGAACGTCGCTGTTTATCGCGCAAGTGTCGCGTTGCATGCATATTACTGTAGACTCGACCTATGTTGCAATATATGCCATTGTGAGGCTACTCAGGATCGAGTCTCTACATCTCCTGGGGGCTTAAATTCTGAGTGTCCCCACTCAGTGCATCAAGTGGTGAACCCAAGCGAAGTTGTGATGGGGGTATGTGATGCGAGAGGAGTGTACTGCGAGCGTGTCTGAGGCGAATGTGATGAGGCGAGACTGGCAAAACAATGGCGCGCTAGGCGCGGGAGAGGCGCAGGCGTAAGGCGTCATAGGGGCGTGAAAGCGCGGTTAGAACAGCGGAATGCGCGAAGTGACTCTGGTGTGTGCAAACACAATCAAAAGCTTGGGGATGTGATGGTGACAACTGCCTGAATGATATGGAGATGACTGCAATGAGGCGAGAGTGATGTGTGTATGCGCAGTGAATAAGGCGTCATAGGCGCGCGAAGCGTGGGAACATTCGCACTTATGAAGCGGAAGTGCGCGAATGCGGTATTCAAGTGATAGCGACTCTTCAAGATGGCGTAAGGATGCGAACTCATGATGACAATAGATGGCTGATGATGCGAGTGTGGCGTGAATGTGCTGTGTAAGGCGCGGGAACATTCGCGCTTGAGGCGCCTGAGGTGCGCAGATGTGCGTGATAAGCGCGAATGTCGCGTATGCCGCGTAAGCGTCGCATAGTGCAGGGAAGGTGAAGAGGCGAATGTCCAGTGATATCCAAGGTGTGGAAGGCGAAACTGCGTGTTGAGGAAGTGGTCCCAACCCATGTCCAAACCAAGTCCCACTAGGCGCGCTATGAAACAGGTGCTAAGGGAATGAATGACATGAGTAAAAATATAAGTGAAAAAGCGAAAGTGAAATGGTAAACTTTGCGGATGTCCTGTCCGTCTTGTCTTCTTCGTGCAACTATCAACATCTATGTCCTTCTATGCGCTAAGCGCGAAAAAAAGCGCGCGCGCGAGGCGCGTAAGGCGCGGGAATTAGGCGATAAGCGCGAGAATGAGGCGCTATAGGGGAGCATTCTAAGGTAATAATGTGCATGGTGCCACAGCATGCGTTAGAAGCGAAAATAATATCCTACTGGGTGAGGTGGGCACGAGTCTATGGGTGTTTTGTTGTTTTTCTTGTTTTCTTCTAAGCGGATCTATAAGTGTATATATCAGTGTGTTATTAGTGTTAAGGGCGATGTAATGATAATAAAAATGAAAGGTGAAAAGCGCTGGATGAAAACCAGGGTAAAACAAACTATATCCTATGAACAACATGGTATATGCTGATGTTTGCGAAATGATGGTTGAAGCGGTTGAAGCGGATGAGGCGCGAGGCGAAGGCGCGTGAGGCGACAGTGGTAGGCGACAGGAAATGATGTGATCTCATCTTCAAGACTCTGCAACAACTTCTTCAACCGGGCATGAACTGAATCTTCTGCAAACTCGCGATAGCGGCGGACTAGTGACTGGAGGGATGAATTCTTGCACTTGGTGGCGCCTATTAGGCGCGCGCCAAGGCGAGGCGAGGCGAGGGTAGTAGAGATGCACTACAGCATGATAGGCTGCAGGCGACGCTGGCACGTTAGCGCGTTTAGGCGCGAAAATGATTATATCCTCTGGATTTGCGAGGATAGGCTGATATACTGAAAACGCGTTAGTGAAAGATGAATATGAAGCAAGATTAGGCGCGAATAAGGCGCAGATGATGAGTATGGACGATTTATCAAGGCGCCATAGGCGCTTGGTCATGAATGGTTGGTGTTTGATAGAAAATGAAAAGGTGATATGGACGCGATAGGCGAAAACGCGAAAAATGCGAATAAGGACAAATGATGTGAAGTTAATTGTAATGATGGATGCTGTAGGCGGATGTGTACATGCCAGGCGCGCGCCTAAGTCGCGCCTGAATGGCTGATTGAAATATAAGACATGATGAATGCAAGGAATGCGATTTAAAAGTGATAAGGTGGTAAAAACGCGATTGAGGGAAAACTTTGGTGTAATGATGGGCGCCTTCGGCGCGAGAATTAAGGCGTTAGGCGCGCGACTGTGGCGCCTAAGTGAGGGAATGATGGTGAGCTTGATTGAAGGGGAAAGCAAAGTATTAGCAACTGATAAAAAACTCCTTGAGAGCGAAAGATGCGAAACAAGCGAAAAAGGCGAAAAAGGCGAAGGTTGAATGTACATTGCCTCTAGGCGCGCGAAACTGCACGATTTCAGGCGCCATAGGGTGCACTGGAGGCGCGTCAGGGTCGCCTGAGACATGATCTATATGGTGAGTGGGTGATGTGATGCAAGGATGTTTGACTGGCAAGCGGAAGTCACTGAAAGCAGAACACACAATATGCACGGTATTGTCAGTAACAAGCGATTTACCAGAGACAAACTCTGGTCAAGGTATGGCGCATTTTGGAGCTCTGGCACTGCAGAATGCTCCTGAATAGGCGCGCTAAAATGCGATGGGGGTTTGAGGTCGTTGTTGATGATGGGTGATGCGATCTCCTCTAGTGGCGCGTTTAGCGCGTTCGCGATAGCGGTAGGTGCTTGTACTTCTTGCTGGGGTAAAACAACTTCGTCCAACTGATCTTCTGGGTCGCTTTGAAGCTCTGTAGGTTCGCCTACAATAGGCACCTCGATATGGGCTGGTGCGAAAGCGATTTCAATGATAGGCGATGCTGGAGTAGGCGGAAGGGGAATGGTTTCGCGTGTTTCGTGTACTGGCGCCATGACTGCAACTGCTGGCTGATCTAAGGCGCGTTCTGGTTGCTGAGGTGCGCCTACGAGTGGCGCTTCATGGTGCGCTTCAAGGGGCGGAAGCGGAATAGCGGATTGCGCGCTAGTAGGGCGTGTATAGCGGCGCTCAATGCCACATTCTGGGTACATGAACAAGGCGGAATTAGCGAACTCTTCGTAGTTGTTACCTTTGTAGTACTGAAACAGCTCTCTCTCGTTAGGCGCAGTATACTTCAAGGCATACTTGATGATGTCCTTATCTGACAGCCCAAGTGGTTGCGCAAGTCGTTCTACTGACTCCAGGAAGTTGACCAGCTGAGTGTAGTCACCTCCAAAACGTGGAGCTGCACTGTATGTGCGCAAAGGCATGCCAAGGGAATCTACTGGCGCATTCATAGCGTGAAAGCGGAGGCACGTGAATCGCGAATTTCGCGATTTAGGCGGAATAGCAGGAAAAGGCGGATATGCGGATGCGCGGAATAGGCGAAGTAGCGAAGGCGGAATAAGCGGAAATGCGGAAATGCGGAATGAGGTGAAAATGCGGAATAGTGGATACGCGGATAGCAGAGTATGAGTTGATAGGTGTGGATATGCTGACTGTCCCCTCGCGGTGGGCTCCAGTTGAAGGATCTTCAACTCAGCTGAGGGTGCAGCTGATATAATTGTTGAAGGGAGGAAAATATGAGTGCGATATGTTCGTCCCTTAGGGGAAGCGGAGAAAGCAAATATCCACTGGTCAACTCTAGGGGGGAATGCGCAAAGCGCGTGATAAGGCGAAAGCGCGGGAACAAAGGCGCTATAGGCACGCGAAGCACGTGGGAAAGTCGCCGTCGAAAAGCGGAACTGGGGTGAAAGCGGTATGCGAGCGATAGTGAGATGTTAAGACGTGTACTGAGATGCTGATAAGACAACTGATGCGGATATGGCCACTAGAGCTAACTGCTACTAGGGCTTGCGATGATTTATTCAAAACATAATAAAAACTCGGAGATGGTGACTGTCTATGATGATGGTGGTCCGTGGTAATGTGTGTTGTGTGTAAAGTAAAAAAATGTGTAATGAAAAATGTGTACCAAGTGAAAATAAACATGGTACGATGTTGAAATAAATGATAAATGGAGAAATGCATACCTGGGAACTTGGTTGGACCATGGGAAAACACAGTGGGGAAGTCAGGCGCCCTATAGCGCTTAGGCGCGGGAAAATTCGCCCTAAAGCGCGCGCAAGTCGCAGAAGTGTCGCCTATGTCGCGGAGTGTTGCCTAGTCGCGCGCGCGTCGCGTTATTTATCGCGCAAGTGGTCGTGTTACTGCCTGATCTGTAGACTCGACCTAATGTTGCAATATGTGCCATGGTGAGGCTACCCAGGATCGGGACTCTACATCGGATCCAATAGGATCAAGGGTGGATGAAGCAGGGCTTAGCTGCAGAGGGTCCGAGGTATGGATATATGGATGTATGAAGGTGTACAGATCCGAACTGATAGTGGACTGGATACTGGAGTCATGGATAAGGGTATGGAGGTCCGAATGTGCATCCAGAAGGTGTGGGAACATCATCGGACATAGGTCTGGAATACAGGATATGACAGGTGCCCTCAAGGCACAGGCC
Source organism: Suillus subalutaceus (assembly GCF_016647625.1). Classification (NCBI taxonomy): domain Eukaryota; kingdom Fungi; phylum Basidiomycota; class Agaricomycetes; order Boletales; family Suillaceae; genus Suillus; species Suillus subalutaceus. The sequence continues at coordinate 13,076 of NW_024540769.1, forward strand.
TTTAGGATGTGACAGCGTGATTGGCAACATAATATAGCATCTGAATGAATAAAAATGAAACAAATGGTCCAGAGCTGAGGGACTTACCTTGCTCATCGTGGGGAACAGCGAGTGCATAGGGGTGATGAGCACACATCGTGGGTGCTGCCAAAAGTGGAGGGATTGCCTGGGAATCACGTTGCTGACTTAGCAACAGTTACCCTCGGGCAGCCTCCTATAATAGCCAAGTTATGTTAGCAAGTGTTTAGGGAATAAAGCATTTATTCGTGGTATTACTGGCAGTTGAGTGGGATAGTGAAGATCATACTTCTGCCAAGTAGAATGCCATTCCCACCCCATTATGGCAATCTAATAAGGTCCGAATTATGCGTTGAGGTGCCTCTAAGACCATAAAAGTGATTCGCACCCATAATTTCTCGACATAACCCCACTTGGAGGGGTTAAGCTGTGTCAAGTGATATTGAACTGAGCGCGCAGCTTCTGTTTGCCACCACGAACAATGAGAGCAAGCGAGCATTCGACGGCAATGCGAGTCCTCCATTAACAAAAAAACAAAAAACGGTCAGTCAATCCTACTAGTGCCTTTGTTTAGAGCCGGCTCATCCCTTATTTCTAGTGATTTGTGAGTCCAACTTTCTTTTCTTCAAGGTGAATTCACCTGCTACACATCGTTCTCACATGTCTCTATAACCCTTTTGTCCTTACAGGCTCACTCTAATGGGAACAACGCCCCAGCAGCTGTCAGTGCATCTCTCTCAAGCTCATTCAATCACTCATTTATTTCTCAACAGCTATCTGGAGATGCTCTCATCGCGCAGAAAACGAGCAGAGATTGCGGCAAAGGGTCGCAGCCATGAAAGGCGGCATATCTGGTCTTGCAAAGGCTCCACCAGTCAAGACAGACAGCCCTCACCAGCTCCAGGCACGCCGCTTCAGAACACCGAAGACCTTGCTCGCAAGGTCGCAGAGGCCAAGCGCCGTGTGGCAGAGGCACAAAACGAAGCTTGCCGTCAAGGATAACCCATACATGGTCAGTCTCCTCAATTTCCGACGATGTTTACTTCTAAGTCATACGTCTAGTCGGTGCCTCAAATGGGCAAGAAGCATAAGCCATCGAACCAGCCCAACAACGCTGGCTTGAAGATGACCGCTCATCCCCTTCTCCTTGATACCGCTCCTGCTGCACCACAGTCGAAGAAGGATCGATACAAACCAATGCAGCCCAAGTTCGCTTCAATCAAGGTGCGCACGACTGGCTTACATGTCCTTGAAACTGACTCTGTTCCAAGGCAAACATCCGAAATGCGCCAACCCCTCCTCCAGCGCCAACCCCAGTCCCTATTGTCGAAGTCAAAGCCAACCCTTACGCTTCCAGCTCGACCGCAGCCAAAGACAGTGGTTTCGAAGGTGCACCAAAGGAGCGTCATGGTCGCACTTTCCGGTTCAATCCTCAAGGCAAGTATCAACAGCTCGCCGAACAAATGCGTCAGGAAGCGCAGCTCGAGGCGCTCAAGCAACGTATTGCCGAGAGTGCGCGTAAAGCTGGTCTAGATTCAGAGTTCGAGACTCTGGAGAAGAACATCAAGGTACGTCCATACTCAATCATTCATTTCATCCCTAACCATGGCTCCTAGCGTGAACCTCCCCCAACAGTGGAATGGTGGGATGCAGCTCTACTGCCAAACAAAACCTACGATGATCTTTACTTGGATTTTCGCATCTCAACATCCGAACTCAGGATTCGCCAGTCACACTGTACGTCCAGCACCCTATTCCCATCCCAGCTCCAATGGAAGAAAACAAAATTGGCTTGAAACCGCTCATGTTGACCAAAAAGGCACGCATATATCTTGTATGGGTGTGTACAATCTGACATGACACTACAGGAGACAAAAAGATGCGAAAGCAGCGCCGTCAAGCCGAACGTCAAGATAAACGTGATCGTATTCGTATGGTCTCATCCCGCCTGACCCACCCAAAGGCATGTTTCAACTGCTTTAAACCTTTTCGACCTTGCTGACGATTCGTGTCACACAGTCCGCCTGTCGAACCTCATGAAAGTTTTGACATCAGACGTCCAAGACCCCACGCGCGTCGAAGCTCGCGTGCGCAGAGAAGTCGCGATGAGAAAACACACGCATGAAAAGACGAATGCGGAACGTAAACTTACAGATGAACAACGCAGAGAGAAGATCGAGAATAAAAAACTGAACAGGAGAAGAAGGGTATTGTTGGAGCTGTTTTCAAGTGCGCGCCCCTCGCTCATCGGTACTATCCAAGCTGACTTTGCTTTCACTCACTTTTCTACGTTTACTTGTGCAACAGGGTCAAAACGCTCACAGACCCCTCCCACCGCTTCAAAGTCCGCAAAAACGCAGAACAACTCAACTTAACGGGCGTGTGCATTTTTAATCCTGCCTTTAGCATGGTATATGTCGAAGGCGCTTCCAAGTTCATTCAGAATTATAAGCGGTTGATGCTTCATCGTATCACTTGGACCGAAGCTGCGCGTCCGCGCGGTGGGGAGGATGTGGTCCTCGATAACGCAAGCGAAGAAGGCACAGAAACCAATGGCGCCACTTTCAGTGATGTTACTGGCCCTGGTGGTCCTGGTAAATCCGCAGAACCCGAAGAAACAGTCTCTCTCGAAAACAATGCGTGTTATCTCGTGTGGGAGGGTCAACTTAGAGATCGGGCGTTTAATACGTTTAAGCCTAGGGGGTGTCCCACGGATGCGATGGCTAAGGAGGTGTTGGGGCAGAGGTTAGCGGGGTATTGGGATCAGGCGAAGAATTGGAAGCCCGAAGAGGAGGAGTTGTTTTGATTTTGAAGTTGGTTTGGGGCGTGTTGCTTGCGGTGATTACATAATCATCCTTGTACTTACGACTAGTGGCTTAACCCTGGAATTAATATTTTTATTTTCTTTGGCTTACCTGCAATAACCTTAACCCTATTACAACACGTGTTTCTTGCTTGCAACTTTCGTGACCGTCCTCCACACCGTCTCCATTCGATTGCTCGTCGTATTCATCGTTGCAGGCGATGGCGATGGCCGGTGTTGGTTCTACGCCATCGTATACTGTCCAGGAAGCGACAAGACAGTCAACACGAGCCTGGCGTAATGACCTCACTAACCTCTTTCACCAAGCAAAGGATCGATTTGCAGATGTTGTTTGGGAACTCCACTCCGACGATAATAACGATGATCACGATGAAGTTTGGGGCCACAAAGGTAGTTGTACCTAGAGTTCGCTCATCGCGTCTTTGCTAATAAAATCCAGCTATCGTGTATGCACGCGCCCCCGCCTTCCTTCCAGCAACGCTACTTTCAATTCCGTCCCCCTCCCATCGCTTCCCCGACTCCCTACTCTACCAGTCCCTCTCCAGCGCCAGCACAGTCTGCCATGTCCTTGAGTCTCACCCTGGACTACGCTCAGACATCTCGTTCTCCATCTCCGTACCGTTCATCATCCCCTTCACCCTCCACCAACCTCAACACCGTCATGCGCATACCAGCTATTAGTAGCACAACGCTGTTTTCCAATGAGTTGGAATATTTGTACACAGGCGAGGGACTTGGCGAGGCATTTGAATTTCTCTTTGATACCTCAGAGTCGCGCGAGCTTGTTGATGCAGAGGAGAACCGCGTTGACAAGCTGCGCAAAGACCTCGTGTTTATGTGGCGATCTCGTCTCTATTCTGACGTACGTATCGCTCTATCTGGCACCTTTTCCTCGACAAATCACGAGCCAGCAACCGCTATTTTTTCTTCCCACCGCTTCATTCTCGTGTCTCGCTCCCCCTACTTCCATGCGCAGCTCTTGAACTGGGCCCAGCCGCAAAGCCTGGCGAACCAATCACAGTCACGCTCCCCTCGCCTCCTTTTACCCCCGCCTCGCTCCATTTTACTCTGGGGTACATCTACACCGGAACCCTCGTGTTCTCCCACCGGACATACGACCTGGACACCGCGTTCGCGATCCTTAAGTCGGCGACCTACCTATCTTTGGACGGGCTGGTCGCTGAAATACAGGCCCGGATCGTGTACGAGATGATTCATGGGCTGTTTCATGCGTCTCTCGAATTCAACGAGTATGAGCGCATCACAGGGTCCAAGTGGGGTACTGGCGGGTGTCGGTGCCGACAGTGCGCTCGGCGAGCCCCACGTGTGCTCGAATTTGCGCTTGCAGACGATGTCAAGAACACTTACTTGGAACGGGGCGCGCGACGGGCACTCGTAGGCCTGTTCGGGGAAGGCTGGTGCATCTCTGAATTCGCATCGCTCCGCAGAAGATCAGAAAAATCTGCTAAAGGGTCGAGCAAAGCGGACGACGCCGATGAACGTATTTCCCCGATTATTCGCCGCGCAGCACGCGATAAAAAGCTTGACTCTGTCATTGATGCCTGGGCAGACACGTCGCGGGAGATGTGCTGCTACAGGCGCGGAAAGCGATCGATGAATGTCTTGTGAGTCAGAGTGCCGAGTGTTTCGAACCAGGATGATTGGCTACAGATTATGGAGGCTGATGGCGAGAGGTTTGATGATAGCGAGAGGGTTGCCTGGGTGATGGAAGCGATTAAACGCGGAATGGTTGAGAAACACGCTGGAACAATGTATCAGGTGAGGATTGACGTGAGGTCAATTATCATGATGCTAATATTTGATCAGAGCCTTGTGAATATCCTCCTACGACCACACCCGACAGATGAAGACGCTGCCATGCTCTCCGCCACCTCGCACATCCGCGTGCAAGTTGAAGACGCTCGTGCGGATCTCATTCGGTACATCCGAAAGCGGTGGACGGGCACGCGTCAGCAGGGTGGTTTCGATGGCCTCGAGGGCTGGGCCATTAAAGAGATCTCTCAGGGTACGTTTTATGTGCTCGTCTTCTTCTTTGATTCATAAAACTTGTCTGTATCTTTATCAGAACTGGAAGTCTCTGTTGAGGACCTCATATCACCCGCTCAGCCCTCGCACCTCCGGCGCACTGCCTTCCGCAAGTCATCTGCAACTGGAGATGCAGACTCTGATGCACTTAGTGTGCATTCGCTGCGCGCGTCTGTGCTGAGCCGTAATATCAACAGCCCTCACAAACATGCCCGTGAGGTTACAATGACATCATCCACGGCAAGCGTGCGCACCATTGGGCGTTCGTCTCCACGCAATGCTACGACTCCCAAGCCTAACGATGTACGCCCTGACTCTAAGCTCACACCTGACTCGCAGAGCATCACATCCGTGCGATCGAGTACGACAGAGAAGGCTATGCAACGCAAGACACCCTCGCCTCGTACAGGCAATGTCAGTCCTACGCCAAATGGGACCAAGCCCGCGCTGAGTAAAATCATCACTTCTTGTTCACCTTCCCCGAAGCCAAAATCCATTGCACCCTCGGTGCGTTCACGTGTTTCCACCGTTCGTTCCTCCACAAGAGAATCCACACTCCGTATTCCATCTGCTCCCCGCCCGAATTCGGGTTTGTCGAGTCGATGCGAAGCGACGCTACGTTCAGGACTGCTCATTCTGAAATGCTCACGCCCCGTTCAAGGAAGGGGTCTGGAGGATCCACTGTATCAAATGCGAGCGCAAGGACGGTTGGGACGAACAGAGGCACTCCTTGTAGAGAAAGATTGTCATCTACTGCATCCACTTCAACGACAACCACTTCCGTCGCCACACGAACATCCGTCCGCCGCGGAACCTGAATTTACCAAGCTCACCCCCCCAAGCGTACACCTGCCAAAACCACTACCCCCTCACAAAGGAAGCCGCTCAGCAGAGTCATCGAGAACCACTCTCAAAAATCGCCTCGCATTACACTTAGCGACCTGGACAAAGGCAAGGATCGCGAGATCACCAGCCTCAATGATGATGATACCAACTCTCCGACGCAAGATGGGGCCTCTCCTGCAGCAGACTCTCCTCCTTCACTCACCCGCCGCGGGTCATCAGACACGATCACCACAAGCGTACGGACTCCCGAACAATCATCTGCCTCCCCGGAGGAGGCGAACGTTTTAGTTCAGCTTCGCGGCGCGACGCTCGATGTTGGCATCCGTGCATAGTGTCATCGAAGCGCAAGCGTTTCAAGGCATTTGCACGGTACATCGGCGAAGTTGAGGTGAGCTCGGACCCTGGTCGGCATCGAAGTACCACTGGAGGCCTGGGTTGGTGACCCTCAGATGGCCGTCAGTGGAACGATGGGTCCTGGGGCGGCATCCGTTATTTCGATATTGGGAGTAATGGGTCAGAGTGGGAGTTTGGCGCAGACGATTTCAGACGCAGAGACGGCGGAAGATGGACTGGATGAACGGATCAGGGAGGGATAATCGCGCTAAAACGAGA
>NW_024540770.1:0-19272 GCF_016647625.1 Suillus subalutaceus
GAGGGTGAAGTGAATTATTTATTACATAGACAGGTGGGCCGACGTGGGGTAATATTAGATAGACAGGTGGGCCGAGGGTGAGGTGAATTATTTATTACATAGACGGGTGGGCCGACGTGTGGTCATATTAGATAGATGGGTGGGCTGAAGTGCAGAATTTTACATAGACGGGTGGGCCGAGGGTGAGGTGAGGTATTATTTATTACATAGACGGGTGGGCTGACGTGGGGTCATATTAGATAGATGGGTGGGCTGAAGTGCAGAATTTTACATAGACGGGTGGGCCGACATCGGGTAATATCAAGTACCAAGTACTAAAACCCAAAACCCAAAACCCAAAACCTGAAACCTGAAACCTGAAACCTGAAACCTGAAACCTGAAACCTGAAACCTGAAACCTGAAACCTGAAACCTGAAACCTGAAACCTGAAACCTGAAACCTGAAACCTGAAACCGAGCCCTGAACACCTAGACTCGGGACTCAAGAGACTCAAAACTCAAAATTCAAAACTCAACTGGAAACTCATACATTGTTACGAGTTAAGAAAATTCAAATTTAAGATGATATACATTTTTCATCTGGAAATACCGAATACTGAGTACCGAGACCTGATACCCAAGACCCGAGATTCAGCACTCGGTAGTCAGTGAAATGAGTACAGAAATACATAAGATACTACACATTAGTTTCAAATTTTGACTTGTGAATCACCAGTCTCAAGTCTCGAGACTCGAATCACCGAGTAATGACTACCAAGTACCAAGTACCGAGTGCTGAGTGCCAAGTGCCAAGTGCCAAGTGCCAAGTGCCAAGTGCCAAGTTCCGAGTGCCGAGTTCCGAGTGCCGAGTGCCGAGTGCCCGATGCTTCCGGGTATTAAAACACAGATAGCCCTCGCTCTCAGGGGGTCATCAGAATTTAGATCACCTCAAATGGATGTGATTTGAGTGAGATATGAACAAAATACTATATACCGGGTGAATTTTGGCATCAGAAGTTCAATGCTTTCAATCTTTTGATGTCAGGTCTCAAATGCTTTGGGTATTGTGAAGTTTGATGCTTTCGATGTTTTTGATGTCGGGTCTCTGATGCATTCAAGCATTGACATGTAGATAGCCCTCGATCTCAGGGTTGTGGCAAAATGTAGATTGTCTGAACAGATATAATTTTGAGTGAGATATATGCCAAAATACCACACACTGACTACCGAGGGCTGAGTACCAAGTTGCCGAGTCTGGCCAAGTGCCAAGTTCCAAGAGCCAAGGAGGCCGAGTTCCGAGTGCCGAGAGTGCCAAGTGCCCCAATACTTTCAGGCCTTAACACCCAGATAGCCCACGCTCTCAGGTGCCTGTCAGAATTAGATCATCTCAAACAGATGTGATTTGAGTGAGATATGAGCAAAATAACTATATACCAGTTGAATTTTGGCATCAGAAGTTCGATGCTTTCAATGTGTTTGATGTCGGCTCTCAATGCTTTCGGGCATTGACATGCAGATAGCCCTAGATCTCAGGGATTCATCAGAATTTAGATAGTCTTAAATAGATATGATTTGAGTGAGATATATGCCACAATCCAAGATACAGGGTGAATGAGTCCCAAGTGTTGAGTGCCAAGTGCTGAGTTCTGAGTTCCGAGTGCCGAGTGCTGAGTGCCTGATGCGTTCGGGCATTCAATTACTGTCAGGAGGTGTTCCCTCATCCACCTCAGTGCCTTCAGTGTTGCAATCAAGCTTTCTGCCGTGTGCTGAGTGCCGAGTGCCGAGTGCCGAGTGCCCCGATGCTTTCGGGTATTAACACCAGATAGCCCTTGCTCTCAGGGGCCTGTCAGAATTTAGATCATCTCAAACGGATGTGATTTGAGTGAGATATGAACAAAATACTATATACCGGGTGAATTTTGGCATCAGAAGTTCGATGCTTTCAATCTTTTTGATGTCAGGTCTCAATGCTTTTGGGTATTGACATGTAGATAGCCCTTGATCTCAGGGGTGTGGTAAAATTCAGATTGTCTGAAACAGATATAATTTGAATGAGATATATGGAAATCCCATATACTGACTACCAAGTGCTGAGTACCAAGGTGCCTTCCGAGTGCTGAGTGTCCCGAGCTTTCGGGCATTACCACCCAGATAGCCCTTGCTCTCAGGGGTCCATCAGAATTTAGATTATCTCAAAACAGATGTGATTGAGTGAGATATGAGCAAAATACTATATATCAGGTGAATTTCAGCATTGGAAGTTCAATGCTTTCAATGATTTTTTGATGTCGGGCCTCAATGCTTTCAGGCATTGATATGCAGATAGCCTTCACTCTCCGGGGTCCTTCAGAATTCAGATTGTATTTCAGCATCAGGAGTTTGATGCTTTCAATGATTTCAATGTGAGGCCTAGATGACTGTGTTCATTGACATGTGGATAGCCCTCAATGTCAGGAGTGTCGCAGAATTCATATGGCCTCACATGGACATATGAGGTAATGTAGGACATTCTCAACACATCAGGAGACACATAAAAACACATCATAAGGCACTACATCATGTCTTCAATAGTCATACCTATGTGTAGTATGATAGTGTGCACTTTAATATACTGTTCAGGCTGACACTCATCAAGTATCACAGGTCTATTGTACAGACTTAGAATAAAATACAGTAGTCTTAACTTGATAGTCATTACACGATAGTCTTCACTTGATAGTCTAATATGATTGTTGATTACTACATAATACATAAGCTGTGAGGGTTAGGATTATTATGGAAGATATGACAGTCATGGTTATTAAGAAAGCTTATATTATGCCTAGCAAGTTAAGACTATTGAGTTAAGACAATCATATCCTTAGTCTAGTAAGCACTGTCAAAGCTTGTGACCTTCTGGTAACCGTGTGGCAAAATCATATTTTGCTGATGTATATATCTTGTGATTGTAACTTTCTTGCACCAGTGCAGTGATTGCCTTGAATTTCGAGTTTTTTTGTATTTAGAGATACATACCACTGACAGATACTGGTTCAGGGACTGGAACAGTACATTGGAAGCCAATCTATCATATTATACATAGGTGTGATCATAGCAAACCTGATGCAGTCCCTGATGATGTGTTTTATGTTTCTCCTGATGTTTTATAATTTTTTCCCACACAAGGCTGACAACAAAGACATTGAACCTGCGAAGCTCAGACACACCCCAATAAATTGTATTTTGCTCATATCTCCCTCAAATCATGTCTGTTTGAGGCAAAATATGATCCCCAACATCCCTTCAATAGTATATGCAATATATAAGGATACTAGGACAACAGGATTTATTCCTGTTGTGCTATGTGCTTACCCTTGGTGCAAGGCCTGACATCAAAAATCACCCGATATATAATATTTTGCTCATATCTCACTCAAGTCTTATCTGTGTGAGACGATCTGAATTGTGACAGGCCCCTGAGATCAAGTTCTATCTGCTTGTGAATGCCGTAATGCATTGAGGCTAGACATTGCAAACATGGAAAGCATTGACCTTACAATGCTGAAATACACACAGTATATGGGATTTTGCTCATATCTCACTCAAACTCTTATCCATTTGGGATGGGCTAAATTCTGCCAGACCCGTGAGATCTAGGGCTATCTGCATGTCAATGCCTGAAGGCATCGAGGCTTGATATCAATAACATCAAAAGCATCAACTTCTGATGGTGAAATTCACTTGGTATATAGTATTTTGCTCATATCTCACTCAAATCACATCTGTTTAAGATGATCTAAATTCTGACGGGCCCCTGAGAGCGTGGGCTATCTGGGTGTTAATACCCGAAAGCATCGGGGCACTTGGCACTCAGAACTTGGAACTCGGCACTCGGAACTCGGCACTTGGCACTCGGAACTCGGAACTCAAAATTTGGCACTCAGCACTCGGTAGTCAGTATATACATAGTATGGTGCAAATATCTCACTCAAATTATATCCGTTTGAGACAACGTGAATTCTGCCACACCCCTGAGATCAAGGGCTATCTACATGTCAATGCCCGAAAGCATCGAGACCCGACATCAAAAACATCGAAAGCATCAAACTTCTGATGCCAACATTCACCCGGTATATAGTATTCTGTTCATATCTCACTCAAATCACATCTGTTTGAGATGATCTAAATTCTGACGGGTCCCTGAGAGCGAGGGCTATCTGGGTGTTTAATACCCGAAAGCATTGGGGCACTCGGCACTCGGAACTCGGAACTCAGCACTCGGCACTCAGCACTTGGGACTCGGCACTCAGCACTTGGGACACATTAAATCACATCTGTTTGAGATGATATAAATTCTGATGGGCCCCTGAGAGCATGGGCTATCTGGGGTGTTAATGCCTGAAAGCATCGGGGCACTCTGCACTTGGCACTCGGCACTTGGTACTCAGCACTCAGTTGTCAATATATTGTATTTTGCATATATCTCACTCAAATTATATCCATTTGAGACAATCTGAATTCTCCCACACCCCTGAGATTGAGGGCTATCTGCATGTCAATGCCCGAAAGCATTGAACTTCTGATGCCAAAATTCACCTGGTATATAGTATTTTGCTCATATCTCACTCAAATCACATCCGTTTGAGATGATCTACATTCTGATGGGCCCCTGAGAGCGAGGGCTATCTGGGTGTTAATACCCGAAAGCATCGGGGCACTTGGCACTTGGAACTCGGAACTTGGAACTCGACACTTAGTCCTCAGCACTCGTTAGTCAGTATATTTTATTTTGCACCTTTTCCCGAGTACATGCCCTTAATTCAGAATGAAGTCCAGATGAAATCCAATGAAGTCTGAAGGACTTCCGGAGGCTGGCTACTCTGGTGGAGTGCTGGAGGACTTCTGGATGAGCACAGGAACCTTCCGGAGGAGTATAGGAACTTCTAGAGAAGTACAGGAAACTCTGGAGGAGTTTCACCTGCTGCATAGGGTCTGAAGATAAGACTTCTGAAGGTAAGCTTCCTAGATGGAAGCACATGGAGGAGAGACTGCAAGGGACAGAGTCCAAAGCAGGATCAGATAGGAGGAGTGGTCCAGAGGACAGGACGTCTGAAGGTTGCGCCATCTGAATGTTCAGATGTCCAAAGGTTAAGATGTCCAAAGGTTATGATGTCTGAAGGTCATGATGTCCAAAGGTTACAATGTCTGAAGGTTTTAATATCCGAAGGGTAAGATGTCCGGAGATCCAAAGGTCCGGAGGTCAGCAGGAGTGGACAGGATTATAGGACAGGAGAATAAAGGCTACCATGGACAAGGTCTGGAGTAGAAGCAAACAGAGGTAGGCTACACTTAGGTGGAGTCGGAGATAACAGGAAGTAGACATAAGTCTTGGAAAGACAGGAAGTGCCAGAAAGGCAAAGGTCCAGCTTAAGGAATCAATCCTTAAGCTTGGATAGAGATGGAAGGACAAATCCAAAGGTTTGGAAGTCCAGCCTAAGGAATCCTTCAGGTTGGACTTGGATCTCGGTACACTTCACTTGATTTTCGATATCCGGGACTCCATAGTCGGAACTTGAGTCTTAAATCTCGGGTGTCGGTTGTCGGTTGTCGGTTGTCGGTTGTTGGGTGTCGGGTGTCGGGTGTTGGGTCTCGGTGGTCGGGACTCAATATTTGGGACTCGTTGGTCGGGACTTGATACTCGATTGTTGGGATTCAATGGTCAGGCATTGGGTTTCAGGACTCAAATCTCGGGCTTTGGGACTCGGGTTTCAAGACTCGGTAGTCGGGACTCAATGGTCGATTGTCAGGATTTGATAGTCAGGGCTCGGATATTGGTACACTTCACTTGATTTTCAGTAGTTGGAACTTGGCATTTGGCATTTGGTAGGCTTGGATGATGTTGGCTTTCAAAGATCTATTATCATATATTGCTCAATGAAATATCAGACGATCGGAAGTGTGCTGGACATCACATATTCGTTTGTCGAGACCCGGGTCTCGGAACTCGGTACACTTTGCTCGAGTTTCCACTTCACCCCTTTGCAAGGCTCCGTGCCATACTACATCATTAGATGACTTTGAATTATTACCTCCATGATATACAACTAGCTGAGCTCCATCATGTCTACAATTATCATTCTCCTGGGCCCACCCGTTTATATTATATACCCCTACGTCGGCCTACCCGTCTATGCAATATATGTCTACCATTGGCCCACCCATATATAATAAATCTTTCACCGCTCCCTCGGCCCACTCGTCTACAAAATAATACCAATACGTCGGCCCACCCGTCTACAAAATAATATTAATTCGTTGGCCCACCCGTCTAATATGATATATATCTGGGCCCACCTGTCTATGTGATAACAAGCACCCTTGATATACCCGGCTATTTGATACATATCTACCTTGGTACACCCATCTACATAATATCCAACTACCTCGGCCGATCCGTCTATTGAAAATTCATGTCCATCGGCCCACCCATCTACTTTACATATTCCCCACCTGGGCCAACCCGTCTCCATCGGGAATAATAACACTCCCGGCCCATCCGTCACAGTCGAGGATATATCTACCTTCGGCCCATGGTCCGCTGGCCCGTATCATACGGGATATTATGCACGTCCATTCACTCGTATAATACGGAGATATGTTACTGCAATATGTGAAGAGTTATTAGCAATCATTCAAGCATTGGAAGAATGGAGGCACTATGTGCAGGGAAAACCCCAACATGTGGAGATCTGGATGGATCATAAAAATCTCGAGTATTTCATGACGAGTCAAAAATTGACACGAAGGCAAGCCAGATGGAGTTTATTCCTGGTGGAGTACAAATTTACGCTCCAACATAAGCCTGGTGTAGTCAATGACAAAGCCAACTGTCTATCTCCGAGGGAAGACCACAGAGGGGGGTAGAAAATGATAATTCTGACCACATTTTGTTAAAACTGGAGTTTTTTCAAAATCAATGCTGCTAAATGAGGCCAAATTCTCATAGAAGGAGAAAGTTCGCTCATGAAAAAGATAAGAAAGAGCACAGAACGAGAGCCCGAAGTAATGAAAGCACTAGAAACGCTAAAAGCAGCACCGGTACAATTGCGCAGAGGAATTGAAGAATGGAATGTAGAGGATGGATTGGTGTTATTTTGAGGACTGGTATACATTCCAAATGATAAAGAGATCCACCGAGAGATATTGGAGTTGTTTCACGACTCTCCACCAGCTGGACACCCTGGACCTGCCAAAACCTTAGAATTAATTTCCAGAAACTATTGGTGGCCTTCAATGACGAAGTATGTCCATGATTACGTAGATGGTTGTGATCGATGCAAACAAACAAAGGTGTTCCCAAGCAAACCAACGGGACCTTTACAACCAAATGAAGTCCCAGAAGGACCTTGGCAAACGATCTCATGCGACCTGATAGTGGACTTACCAAAGAGTGAAGGATACGACAGTATTTTTGTTGTTGTTGATCGATTTTGAAACAATCACACTTCATTCCCACCACCAAAGACGTAGATTCGAAAGGAATTGCCGAGCTATTTCTAAAGAATGTATGGAAACATCATGGTACACCGAAAAAAGTGATTTCAGATAGAGGAACACAATTCATATCGAAGTTCATTGGACAAGTATCAAAAAGATTAGGAACGAAATGGTCTGCCTCGACCTCCTATCATCCCAGAACAGACGGACAGACAGAACGTGTAAATCAAGAAGTTGAACAATACTTGCGCATGTTTGCCTCGTATAGACAAAATGATTGGGTATCTTGGCTGCCAATAGCAGAGTTTTCACATAATAATGCAGTCACAGTAACCAGTCACAGTCCATTCAAAGTCCTCTATGGATATAATCCTGAATTCACTATATCTCCAAACTCCACATCCCTTATTCCCGCCGCCGATGAGAGAGCAGATCAGATGAGAGAAGCAAGAGATGATGCGGAAAACACTCTAAAGATAGTTAATGAACGCATGAAGCGTTTCTATGACTGAGGAGTTAAAAATACACCTCAGTATCAAAAGGGAGACAAGGTCTGGCTAGACGCAAAGAACATTAAACAATGTTGTCCAAGTCAAAAGTTGTCAGATCGTCGTCTTGGGCCCTTTGAAATACTAGAGAAGACCAGTGAAGTGAACTATAAATTGAAATTGCCAGAGAACTATAAGATTAACCCGGATTTCCATGTGGAATTGCTTACTCCATATTATGCATCTCGATTAATCCCTCATTCTCAACCCACCCAACCACCTCCAGACATTGTTGACAATCAGGAAGAATTTGTCATAGAAGAAGTACTAGATAGCTGACAATTCCGAGGAAAAGTGCAATACCGAGTAAAATGGGAAGGATATCCAATAGAAGAATCGACATGGGAACCAGAAGAAATGTTAAAAACTCCCCGATTCTAATTGCAGAATTCCATAAGAAGAATCCCACGGCTGCTAAATCCAAACAAATTCTAGGATCTATTCTTGATACAGAAGAATTCAAACAATGGAGAGAGAAAAACATCCGACCATCTTACATTCGCGATGACGCTCATCCTAGAGAGGGGGGTAATGTCACGAATTCCAAATACACATCATTATTCTTTTCTGAACACTCGAAAGACACCCAATAAACACCCATCACAAGCGCCGAAACCCAGCGTTTATACCAATGACCTCACAAACCCTAACCTGAACTTCTCTATTCCATTAGCGCCCACTACTATTATTTCCAATATTCCTGAATATGACTTCCTTTCACAATCGATCAAGTCACGTGACACCGAGAACCTTTCCGCAGCAGTCACATGTTTCATGACATCATAGGTGTAGTTATATTTAAATCATCATATGATTCCTTCTCTATTTAATGATTGGCTAGTTAGTTCAGATTCAGATTCAGTCTCCGCTTCAATATATGTATATAGGTAGCTCGTTGTAGTCAGTAGTTCTTCAGTTCAAACCTCTTGTGTATTAGCTCATTGCTAGCAATCCAAGACGTACCTGCTATTCTTCATCCTTTGGTTGTGATATCCTTGTTTGAGTCCTAGTCTCTGCCCCTGCGTTAATTCGTTATAAGGGTTGTGACAATGACCATGATAGAATCAAAACCGTTGCATGGAGGCAAATCAGTAATGAGGTCAACGGAGACTTGGGAAAAGGGAGTAGAGGACCGAAGAAGGGATAGGAACAAGCGGAGGAGTAGTAGGGGTGGGTATCTGATTTCATTGCTGACAAAGGGCACAACCCTCGACGTATTTCGGATATAAGTTCCCATTGAGGGCCACCAAAAGTCGCGTTTAACCAGTTCTTCGGTTTTAAAGCGACCAGGGTGTCCTGCCGTGGCATGATCATGGGTTCGTTCCAAATAGAGTGTCGTCTGGCTGGTCGGACATAGGCACGATCTTTATAGAATAAGACGTCATCCTTAATCGTCCAATCAGAGAGAGCTGATTTCATGGGAGGAAGACAAAGGCCATTCAAAGCATCAGAGGTGGCTTGGAAGATAGGGTCGGTGTCATCAGGGTCAGGGTTCGCAAGAGTGGTCATGAGTTCTTGGTCGAGAAGTCAGACAAACATGGAATCAGGGAGGAGTGTCATGTCTTCATTATTGATGGTATCTGGCGCATGATCAGGTCGTCGAGATAAGGCATCTGGTGCGGCGAGTTTGGTTCCTGGTACGTGATGGAGTTCGATATCATAGCATGAAAGAAGAAGTTGCCATCTAGCTTGACGATGGGTTAACTTCTGCGCGGTACGAAAATAGAGGAGGTTCTTATGATCGGTGAATACTAATACTGGGTGTGCATTTCCTTCTAGGTAGTGGTGCCATTCCTGGAGTGCACAAATAATGGCAAGGAGTTCCCGATCGAAGATCTGGTAGTTGTGTTCTGCAGGGTTCAAGGATTGGGAGAGATATCCGCATGGGTGATATACACCATTTTCATCAGTTTGTAATAGGAACAGCACCGGTTGCAACAAGGGATGCATCGGTGGCGACTGCAAACTGTCGCGATGGAATCAGGGTTGCGGAGGACTGGTTGTTTCAAAAAAACACTCCTTAAGTGTTGTAAATGCGTTTTGACAGGGTGTGGACCAAAGGAATACATTATCTTTCTTTGTAAGATCGATAAGGGGTCGTGCAATATCGGAATAATGGGGGATGAAGTTTCGATAGAAGTTACAGAAGCCAAGGAACGATCTGGTGTCTTTGACGGTAGATGGGGTTGGCCAATCGCGGATTCCATCGGTTTTGGCAACATCCATAGCGACGCATCCTGGGTGATGATCATACCAAGATATTCGACCTCTTGTGCATCAAAGGTACATTTCTCCAGTTTCAAGAAGAGTTTTTTCTTCGCGTATTCTGTTCAAGATTCGACGGGTGCGATTATGGTGTTCATCAATGTTGTTGGAGAAGATGAGGATGTCGTCCATATAGATTACCAACCATCCTTCGTTAATTTCTTGTTGGAACGTGCGGTTCATGTAGCTTGGAATGTGGCTGGGGAATTACAAAGCCCAAAGAACATGATGTTTGGCTCATAGAGTCCAAATTCCGTGGTGAATGCGGCCCTTCCACCTATCATCTTGATGAATACGGATGTTGTTGTATCCGGAACGAACATCCATCTTGGTGAAATACTTTGCCCCGTGTAATTGTGTGACAAGTGATAGGGGAAGTGGCACGGATAAGCATTCTTGATCGTCCAATCATTGATTATACCAATAATCTTGACAGGGTCGGAGATCTCCACTTTTCTTTCCTACAAAAGAAGAAACTGCTGGCTTGCGGCGATTTGGATTCTGAGATAAAACCTTTCTTTACGTTTTCATCAATAAATGCTTTGACAGCGGTACGTTCGGTGATAGAGAGGGGATAGATTTTCGACGTCTTGGGAATGAATCCGGGTTTTGTTTCAATACGGTGGTCAATACTGGGTCGTTCAGGGGGTAGTTGGTTAAGACCGTCTTTAGCGAAGATGTCAGCAAAGTTGTGTAGATAAGAGGGTACGAGTTCTTCGAAAGTTTTCTTCTTTTGTTCTAAGCCCGCAGCTAGAGTGAACTGCTGAGCTTTGTTACTGACTTTCGCGTATTCGGTGGGCCGTGGTAGGGGTTTGACCGTAGGTTTCTGTTCTGAGTGGCTGGTTCCATCAGAAGTTAAGGGTACGTCCATAGTGGTATTTGAGATTACCCGGAGTTCTGATGTGTCAGAGGAATATTCCACCAAGAATTCATCATCATCTAGATCGTACATAGAGACTTCTCGCACTGGTGCGGCAAAGTTCTCTTGTGTCCAGACGTCTTCCTTAGTGTCAAAGGTTTCGTCGTCCATCATCAGGGATGGGGAGTAGATCAGGGATAGGAAGAATGGGTGATGCTTCTTCGTCAATGATTCTTCGATAGTCGCTTTTGGATAAACAACAGGGGTTTCAATAACTTGTTCTGCTTTCCTAAGCTTGGATGTTTCCAGGTTGATTGATAGGTTCTTGTTGAAATAGAGGTGAAAGGCCATTCTTCTTTCTCTCTTTGTTGACTTCTTCTTCTACTCGATCACTTTCTTGGTGGTGAGAGGATAAGTGTTTCTGCCGCCCAATCGATGATGGGATTCATAGCGCGTAGCCAGGAATTCCAAGAAGAATTTGATCTCTTCTCCCGAGGCGTGTGACATTAAATTTTCTGATCATGGATCGTCCGTCTATCTTGACGGTAAGAACACAATATCTGTGTATTGCTCCACTTTTGGAATAGCTTCCATCGGTGGTAGTAACCTTGAAGGGTTTACTGAGGAGGTGGTTCTAATTCAGTGTTGTTTGACGAAGTCTTCGGAGATGAAGGTTCCGGCTGCTCCGGTGTGAAAGAGAAATAGCTACTAGGCTGGTTAGAAACTAGCGTTGCTTATCCAAATAGGCACGAGTGTAGTATTCACCCAAGAGGACTGCTATTGAAGCAACTCCCTTCAAATATGCAAGGGTAGCAATGATGCAAAGGGCTAATAACCTATAGCGACCTAAGACCAAAAACCAATGAGTAGCGCTGTAGCGATCAGTGACTAGCGACAAGTGAGTTCCGACAGAGAAATGTGCGTATAAGTAAGTAGCACTATGCAAGTTGTCCTATGCGATTGTCCGACTAGCGACAGCGAGAAGAAATCAAAAGAAGGGAAAGCGAGGAATAAGTATGATAGTGCAAGTGGAATGCCCGATAGCGACTAGATTATAGCTCGACTACCGATAGCGATCCCGATTGTTGCGAAAATCAAACTTATGAGGGGACTTTAGCAACGCGCACTCAAAGCAAGTCAAGTGACATGCAATCAGAAAGATTGGCAAGAGCAGAATCGATTGCACCAATCCAGGATATAGCGACTAAAGTGACTCTGACACCAGCAAAGGTCGGGGAAGGGAAGTACTGTACTGTATGTGTGACGGGGTCATTTTCTCATACTGCGTAAAAGTTCGCGAATGGTAGGCGAGGGAGAATAGTAGCGACACTGATGAAGGCATGATGTAGCGACAGGTAATAAGGACATGCAGCGCAGCGGAACACAAGGATGCATGGTAATAAGGACCTGCAACTGATGAGTAGTGACATTTAAGGAAAAATAACGCACCAGCGGAGGTAGGTGGACATAGGCAGGGACATGGGAGGACGGAATACATAGGCGTCGGGCCGGGCAGCGCGCTATGGGAGAAGAAAAGTGGTTCCAAAGCGGATAGCTTGGGAGCTGAATAGCGCTGGTGACTAGTGTTTTACTCCTTTCCTCAAGGTAAGGCAAATGTGCCTATGACACTCATATGCGCCTAGTGCTGGTATGATTGTCACACCGGAGTCTATGACTGCGGGTGGTTTCAACGGTTTTGAGACAGTTTCGAGATGAGGGAAATGGGAACACAACGTTCCTTTCATTCTCCAACCTTTCGTACAAGTCTTATAGGTACATTGGAAGATACTGACATTGATCCAGTCTCCATATCAAAATCCTCATTGAGACGACGGACTTCCGCTTCTTTCTTTCTTCTTCATCATCGCTTTCTACTTCTTTGCGACGTATCAGAGTCTTTCCTGTCTTCTTGTCAGGGCATTTGTGGGCGATATGTCCAACCTGACTGCAAGTGAAACACTTCCCCTTCCTGAAGTATTCGTTGCGTTCTTCTTCATTCAGGCGGTCTACTTCCATAGCGTTTGGATCATGGTTTCAGTTAAAGGATGGTTTCGGTATGTAGTGTTGTCTGGATGGTTTAGTGATATTACAGCGGTTGTTGCGCATGGCCATGCCTCGTTGCCAGTTACTATCTAGCCGGATGGCTGCGGATACGTATTTGTCGAAAGAATCGGGAATGGTTTCCATTTGGCATATAGAGTTTATGAGTCCTCCTTTCAATCCGTCGTTGAAAAAATGCAATCAGGACTTGAGATTCCTTGATGCTGGCTAGTGATGCTAGTGCTTTGAAATCAGCAATATAGGAAGTGAGGTCATTCCCTTGTTTCAGGGTTCTTAACTTGTTTATTGGCGACTACCTTAGCGTCGGCTGGAGAAAATGCTTCTTTGAAGTTCTTCTCAAATTCGGACGAAGGTTCCATACTTCGGGACAGGGTCGGTATTGGCTTCCGCGTAAAATGTTGTAGCCCATCCTCCTGCGCTTCCTTCAGTCATGTAAGCAAGCGCGGGTAAACAACTTTCTTTTCATCGGAGTTGTAGATTGAAGCGTTAACGGTGAAGTATGCTTTTACTGAATATAACCATCTTAGAGCCTGGTCAGGGCTTCCGTTGTAGTGCGTAGGTGCACCTGCTTTCAGTTCGGAGGAGGGTAGTGGTCAACATCCTGAAACTAGGGTTGGCTGTTAGGTTTCGGGGTGGTTGTTTCTACTGGGAATTCGTCAGATGAAGTCGAGGATTGGTTATCTGGGTCTGTGGTTACAGGGGATGGTGTGCGTCTCTCTCTGTTGTCTGGTTCTTCTACAGGGATGGTGTGCGTCTCTCTCTGTTATCTTCTGTATCCAGACCAGTGGCCCTCGTGATACTCTTCTGGGGAATCGGGTTCGTTAGGATTGCGTTCCCACCAATACTTTCTGACCCAAGTGGTCGTCTTTGCTGATTAAAAATCTGGGCCTCTCATGGTGGAGAGGTTCGAAGGGGACTTTAATCTTTTGTTACGAACTAGGATAGTTCTGACAATAGCTACTCGATAAGAGTATTTGGCTAAGGTCGAGTCAAGACTCTTGCATATACAAGAGTTCGTAAGACAAGGCAAGGAGAGTGTCCTTAACTTGAATCAGTTTCAGACGACTTAAGATTGGAAGTCTTAAGTGAAGGAAGTTCCAGGTAAAACCTAGTAAGATTAAAGTAAAGAACTACATAGTACAACATGAGTTTATATAATGAATGATAACTGCTTTAGGGCCGGTATGATGAAGTCAGAACAAGTCAGAGATAAGAACGAGTCAGAGATACCAAGAATAGATCACCTAGCGATGGCATGATGCGATCGTGATGTAATACAGTTGAAGATAAGAGACGAGTCTAGCGACGGCTATGATAGCGATCGTGGCATAATACAAGGTAAGAAGAGAAAATGAATAGGGGCGTACATAGACTGTAACACCTAGCTGCTGATGGATCCTTGATAAACCTTTGTGACAAGCCAGGTCTCTATGGTGAGACTTTTTATAGTAGGAAGTCCCAGTACTCCCTCAACTGCCAGGTATTTTATTTTATTTTATTTTACAGCTCTTTCTGTAATTTAAATTCTTTTAGGTGGTTATTATGATCCACAATCTTGCTATAGCAGATTATGCTATTGGTCACACTGGCAGTGCACATGATGCATATGCATTCCGGTCTACTCATATTTATCATCATCATGCAACACTTCTTGCAGATCACCATTGGATCTGGGCAGATAGTGCCTACCCATTAGAGCCATGGCGCATCCCCCCCTTTCAAGAAGCCTGTCAATGGGGCTTTAACCAGTGACCAGAAGGCATTTAACACTGCCCTTTCCAAAGTATGTGCGTTATTTTATTTTTCCTTGTGTCCATTTATTTTTGGTGATTTAGGTTGTGTCCAGGTGGGGCATGCATTTGCTGCTCTGAAAAATCGCTTTCAGTCTCTTCAAGAGCTTTGACACCCATTGCAGCATGACAAACACCTTACATATATTTCTTACTGGGTCCAGTGCTGCCTCATCCTTCACAACATGGTGATTTGGTTTGAAGAGCACTGTGGGATCAAGAGCACAACTGAAGAATCAGCCCTTCAAGCCCATGTACCTGCAGTGGACATAGACCATGATGTAGATGGGGTGGGTCCTAAAGATACCTCATATCAAGGTACTCCTGGCCACCAAGTTCATGCAAAGTTGATGGACTATTTGTTGAACTGACAAGGCAAATGTATTGGCAATAGGTAGAAAACATAGGAGCAAGCATGTAACCACATATAGGCTCAGGAAGCATGTAAACATATGTATGATGAGTTGTAAAACGTACAAGAACAATATGCAAGCACGAGACATGAGACACGAGACACGAGACACGAGACACGAGATGCAAGACACGAGAACGACAGAGCCCATTCAGTCACATTGCATGTATTATACATGCAGCAAATGTTGAGGCAAAGGTTGGCAGCAAATGTTGAAAATATGCTGTTCCACACAGGTCAGCGGACGTCGGCCGACCAATATCTATGTCTGTGTTTAACATTCGGCCAGTGAGCTCATTGAGTGATGGTTTTAACAGCTGGGCCCATGCATTGGGGATGCTCAATATCAACATGTTGGCTGAGGGCCAGTAAAATTGGTGGTGTGATATTGTCAGCTGGGCCCACACACTATAGCTACTGTGTGTGCCGATCGGCCTGATGACGGGGTTGAAGCATATATGTTCCTGTGTAGATTGGTCTGGCAATTGTGGGTATGATGCATCATATGGGCCGAGAGACATGAATACCTGTTCATGTTCTTGGCTGATGTGATTGCATCAGATATGCAGTTTTGTTGGCCCATATGTTCACATCAGTTTCAATCAGCTGATCTTATAGGCATCAGGTATTCAGTATTCTCGGCCCATGTGATAACATCAGGCAGTTGCATCAGGTATACCTTTCTGTCGGCTCATAAGATAACATCAGGTATTCAGTTTCGTCAGCCCATACATTTTCATTAGTGCCATTGGCCGACCTGATGGCATCAGGAATTCATTTCCATCGGCCCATACAATAACATCAGGCATTCAGTTTCATCAGCCCATACATTTTCATCAGTACCATCAGCCAACTTGATGGTATCAGGAATTCATTTCCATCGGCCCATATGGTAATATCAGGCATTTAGTATATTTGGCCAACATGATAGTATCAGGTCTATCAGCTGATATGATGGCATCAAGTATTTGTTTTGTCGCCCATATGATAATATCAGGCATCCAGTATTACTCGGCCGACATGATGGTATCAGGTCTTTCGGCTGACATGAGGGCATCATGTATGTATTTCCTTGTAAATCGCTGACACCATTATGTCAGCTGATGGTACTGATGCAAACTTATGGGCCGACAAAACTGAATACATGATGTTTGTTGTATGGGCCAACATAAAGGTATACCTGATGCCATTCAGGTCGGCCGATGAAAACTGCATACCTGACATTATCATATGGGCCAAGAATACTGAATACCTGATGTTATCAGGTCAGCTGACAGAACTGATGTTATCATATGGGCCAATATGTAACTGAATACATGATGCTATAGGGTGGACCAGTCAGTCGGTTGCCAAATAAAACCATCAGTTTATTATCATACTATCACTGCGTTATGTAAGCCAAGACAGAAAACATCTTAATCTACATCCATGTAAGTTGCGTATGATGACCGAGGTGTTCCCCACAAAATTCTGAAGGCTGTCACAGATGAACCAAGCCCACACAATGCAATCACCAGTGTATGTGACACCATGCCTGACAAAGTGGCCAGAGCAGCTGACCATAGCGCCCGATTTATATTGCAACTGAATACCGAGGTTAGATAATGTCATGAGCCTGTTACAATAATGGCCGACACTTGCTCATGACATCAAACCCTTCGGAAGTAGAACTTGGGTCTCGGTGAAGAGGACATTGTCTGTTGCAAATTACAGCTGCACAATTAAACACTGAGGCCCAAAATTGCAGGCAAGTGCTCATATCACTGAGGCCACATTCTACTGCCCATCGGGCAAGTTTTATATGTGTAGTGACTGACGCCCAATACAACTTGGATGCATCACCCTAAGAGCAGCTGAGGCCAGTAGTGCTGTGCGCTGCATAGGTATTATAATCTTGGGACCACCTTTCCCTTTCAGGGTGGCCAACCACCTTGGGGGTGAAATCCATTGGCTGGTGGTAATCTGTGTGGCTAAAATTTCTACATAAGCATTAGCATTCTGGTGGAGAAGCAGACTGACCTCCTGGTGTTCCTCTTACTTAAGGGTCTTATGTACGCCACTTATATAGTGACAACAACACTATATAGGATAAGACTTATTGCCAGTCCTTAAGTACTACGGTCTACGACTTTTCTAGTTTTCGTGGTAGATAATGTGTGAGTTCTTGGGGAGGATTTATTTCAATATACCTTCTTTCCTTGTTTCCTGGTTAGTTTAAAACAATTTGATTCTGTATACTGAGTCTACAGTAATGATTGTGTCTGAGAGTTAGCGTGCTCGTGTAATCGTGTAGCGTGAATCATGTCTCCCTTCCTGTAAAAGAGAGAGGAAAATAGTATGGGTTAAACTTAGGTTAGAATAGCTGATAGATTATATAATCTAACCTCTGTAAGGTAGTATATTAAGTGGGGAATAACTTTTCTTAGTCTTACTTTGAGGCTAAGGATTTGCCTGTACTTAGGTTCTTACTGAAATCTCACCTGTTTGAGAGTGAGTGTAAGGGTGGGAAGTGCTCATTATTACCTGGCAAAATTGGGCTCCTTATATACCTTTTGGAGGCCCTGATTACAAAGCATGAATCATCACATGGATTGATAAGAATGTGCTTACTAACAATGCCATTTGGTGTGTTGAGTCAGCCTGTTTACTAATTTACATTATAAATACAGTGTAGTTTACAAAGCATGATGAATCATGGCATGAGTCATCACATGGATTGGTAAGGATGTGCTTACTAACAATGCCATTTGGTGTGCTGAATCAGCCTTCTTACTAAGTAGCTTATAAATACAGTTAGGAATCTTACAAAGCATGACAAATCATGACAATCATGACAAATCATGATATCTACCAGTCACATGACATGCTTACAACATGCTTGGTGGCTGAAAAGAAAGTCTGTTGGCTGAATATGCCTGAAAATAGAAAGAGATGGAATGTCATAGAACAAAATAGAAATCCATGGAAAAATGGAAGTGAAGTTTGAAAGTGAAACTAGCTAATAACTAAGGGGAAAATGATGGGGTAACTTGGTGATAGGATACAGTAGGGTCTATTATACCTTCCTTATCACACTCTTGTGTATCTGTCATGGTATGAGTTGCATACCATGCATGACACCGGTGTGTGGTATCACAACCTGGCAGGCACATATAAGGAAAGTGCTCAGCCAGTATAAGTGAGTCTCAGCTCTGCCTAGCTGCTATACTCGCAGAATGCAAGAACGTTCAACCCTAAAGGGGAAGCAAGGAAAGCAAGGATCCACAGAATGATACTGATCAACCCTGGTGAATGGTGGTGAAGGTGTGCTGAAGGCGCGCGTGGGAAAGCGAAGTGTGAAAGTGCGCGAAGCGCGGGAAGGTAGTGCAAGTGGTGCACAAGTGTAGAAGACATATACTGAGACTGATAAGAGGAAAAGCGCGGATCTAGACAGATACTGATAGTGCCACTAGCTATAGACTGATGCTAGGGCCTCAAGACGATGACTGATACATGCATTGCATGGAACTAACTGCCAAGTACATGGTGGTAGAAAGATGTGTTAGGAAGCTAAGGTGGAAAAGTGGGGGTGTAAAATGAACATGAGAGTATGTAAGTTCTACCTAAGCGCTTTCCCAGGGCTCAGAGCCGAATAGGAGCACTCTAAGTATGTAAGTGATGTAAAGGAAGGGTCCATGATGAAATAGAAAGTGTAATATGCCAATATAGTCAGATAATGAAAGGACATACCAAGGAACTGGTTGGACGATGGATGCTCCTGGATGCTGTGTGATGTGTGCGCTTAAGCGTGAGAAAGCGCACATGCAGGAATACAGCGCGTTGTGCGGGAAAGTGTCGCACCTATGGCCGTTTCACGGGAAGTGGTGCACTCCATGGTGGAAG
>NW_024540771.1:0-19195 GCF_016647625.1 Suillus subalutaceus
CCAGCGCTCCTCCTGCAGACATACCACCCCGTCGCAGCTCTCGCACATGCCAACCGACACAGCCTGGTCACCCAGCACCCTCCGGCACCAACGCTACTTCCACCTACCAATGAGAAGAGTCCCTGTTGCAGAGCATTGGACCTACATACCAGTGCCACTGATGAGGCAAACAAACAGCACGACAACGCTGAGTCTGCAATGCACACAGCAATGGATCCCCCTAAATGCCCAAACATAGTCAATACCGGACAACATCCACAAGGCACGGTCCTCACCACGTGGGCTCAGTGGTCAGATGCCTGCGAGTCCAAACTGCAGTCCATGCGAGAACTCAAAACTCACCGGCTCACACACTTCCAGAAGGACGCAAAGCAATAGGCTCAAGATGGGTATTGTCATATACCATATATCCGGTTACAGATCCGATGATCCAGATCTCAGATCCGATCCAGATCCGATGAACATATCCGTCGTCCGGTCCACAGATCCGCTTTGGTTCTTATTTCATTTCCTGTTCATATAACTCTAACTATCGTTCATCTCCTTTCGGTATTCCTGTACACCGGTATCCTTATCCTTTACTTCGCTTTGCTTACTGATCCGCTCACTTACGAATCCGCTTTTACTTGTACTTCATTCCCAGTTCATGATTCGTGATCCATCCGACTTACCAATACGCTCCACTTAGACTTTGCTTATACTTTCGTTCATAGCCTCGCACCTTTGCTTATTGATCATTTTGTTAGCCATCCGTAGTATATAAACCTTTGTATATGCGCTGTAGTAGATCAGTTTGAATATCATCTTAGATTGCACTCATTCCATCTGGACTCTAAGTCCCCCTGTTATCCGTCCGGACTTGAGTACGCTACTCTTGTCTACTCCGAGACTTAGGATAGATTCCTATCTCTACATATCCGCCTCTGTCATTCGGACAGTCCTCACCCGTTAGTTTCTAGTCCGGATCCGATCCGGATTAGCCGTTACTCTATATGTTCAATATCCGGAAGTCTTAACGGATCCGTTGCGATACAAGACTTATCCATTACAATACTTATCCGTCTCACTAGACACGATACTTTAGCTCTCTGAAATAAGGGGCAAGACTCGGGAAAGGGGCACAGCGCACGAGCTGAGGCTGAAGCCCTTCGGATCCGATACTACTTGAGTACGGTCTTAACAGGTATTCACCGTGAAACTGATTGAAGAAGGGCCCAACATTACTCGCCACAAGGCTCGCCCTGGGTCGCGGCCAAGGGTACCACGCAAGTTGAATGAGTATCGACTACAACTGAAATGTTGCCGCGGTTGCTAAATATGACCACTGTTCCAGTTATCCCTCCTCGCCCTCGCTGCGAAGTTTCGACCTCGAGCTGGACCAGATGGATTGTCCGTACTGCCCTTTCTCAACACTGACCTCAAGGAAGATATTACCTCAAACAGCCCCGCCGGCTTTGAGGACCCCTGAGCACCCGGACTGGGTATGGAAGCTGGAGAAGGCACTCTATGGGCTGAAACAAGCTGGTTACGAGTGGAACCAACGCTGGACGAATACCTACGGAAGGAAGGCTTCAGGTTCGTGAGAAGCAAAGCAGGACCATAGCTTATATGTTCTTCTTCATGAGGGTGACAAAGGTTTATAGGTCCTGTGGTCTACGTTGATGAATATGCTGGCAGCCTCTAACTCCCGGCCGATTACATGGGACAAGTTCAAGGTGGCCCAACTCAAACAGTGCTTTGGACTTATAAGATCTTGGGCCTGCCCACCCACTTTCTTGGGCATGCACATCACACGTGATCGAGAAGAGGGCTCCTCACAAGTAGTCAGAAGGCTTACCTCGAGAAAATTCTTGAGAACGCCAGAATGTCGAATGCAATCCTGTCAGCACACCCATGACACCTGGTGTTGTCTTACAGAAGGCCACGCGGGCTCCAACAGCTGAAGACGGGCCAACTGCTATGCACGGTCTATCCCATATCGTTGAACCATTGGCGAACTCAACTACGCTATGCATACCACACGCCCCAACATCGCTTATTCCGTCTTCATGCCTCTCTCATTATATGGAGAACCCAAAGTATCGAACCATCACCGCCAACTCAAACACCTCCTCCGATACATTCGTGGAACAGCGGACTTGATGCTTGCGTTTGGCTCGTCAGGATGAAGG
This sequence comes from Suillus subalutaceus, assembly GCF_016647625.1. Classification (NCBI taxonomy): domain Eukaryota; kingdom Fungi; phylum Basidiomycota; class Agaricomycetes; order Boletales; family Suillaceae; genus Suillus; species Suillus subalutaceus. Next base: position 2,172 of record NW_024540771.1, read on the forward strand.
GCTCGTGGGGCATTCTGATTCAGACTATGCTGCTGGACAAAGATGATAGCAAGTCGACCAGTGCTTACGTCTACCAGCTATTTGGTGGTCCCATCAGCTGGAAGTCTCAGAAGCAATCCGTCGTCGCTACCCTCGACTACTGAGGCAGAGTATATCGGCCTCTTCAAATGCTTCCCACGAGGCACTATACCTCATCCAGCTCCTACACGACTTCCGGCTCGACTCAGATCTCTATGACCCTGCCCTCCTATACGGAGACAACCAAGCCAGCCTTGCGCTCTCGAAGAATCCGAAGTTCCATGAGCGAGCTAAACATATCCGCGTCCATTACCATCTCATCCGCAGCCTCGTCGATTCGAAACAGGTCGACTGCAATATAAATCTACCACGCAGATGATTGCGGATAGCCTGACTAAGGCATTTGCCTCGCCCCACAGGAGTACAACACTGAGAGGAGATGGGTCTGCATCCTCTGGGTGCCCTAACGAGTGGGAGTGTTGAGAGGTGATCCGTTAGAGCACCCGAACCCGGTATCATCCTAACCCAGGTGTCATCCTAATATCATGTCTGTCAAACATATATATTCCCCCTGTCATTGCATGTCACTCACCTGGTTACGTTTATCTTCTCTCTCTTACTTAAGGCAGCCAGAAGCCTTCGTCGCACCTCAGTCTCTTTACCATAGACTGAGGTGTGTACGCTCTTGTTCTCCATGTTGATAACATACTCATTAGGTTACCTGTAGGCTCGCGCTACCTTAGGTTCGTTCATTAGTAATTTAGTCTCTTTACCATAGACTGAGGCTCGCGCTACCTTAGCTCTCCCTCTCTGACATCAACAACTCGACAGGACCACCCATCGTCGCTCATGGTATGCTATCGGCTTGTTTTAGCAATACTTACGACAAAGCAAGGGGTACGGTCGATGAGTCTGATATGCACCAACCCGAAAATACACAGATATAAAAGCAAGGTACGATCGCTACATATTGAAAGCATCAAATATAACAGCCCTCTATGCTGGCGGTGGCGGTGGAGGTGCACTGTCGCTCGGTGGCAGGAGCGGCTGTTTGCCCAGCATATGCTTGGTAATACTGCGCTTGCTGACTCGCAGCCCACTCCTTGAACTGCTCTGAGTTGACATCGTAGCCGTATTGTGCCCCTACCGTTATGTTAGGACAAATGCGGGAAGATATTCAAAAAAAGATTACCAGTATGCCGCATATGTATCTTGGGTCTCTGACCCTGGGGCGCCGGTTTGGTGCACCTGGATATGGTGGTTGAGGTGCACTGCCATCTGGAGGCGGGGGAGGCTGCTCTCCAGGTGGTGGCGGTGGAGGTGCGTTTTCAGGTGCAGGTGGTGGAACACCGTACCCGCCCTGGGAACCAATTGTCGGCTGCTAAATATTAAGATGTAGGACTGGACATACCACGGGGTATTGTGCAAATTGCATTTGTGCTTGGTGCAACTCCATTTGTTGTTGCATCATTGCTGACTGTGCTTTAGCATGCTCAGAGCGTACAACTTCGAGTAAGTCTTCCGTGAGCACTTTAGCGCGGGCTACTTGGTTTTCATCTGGTCCGCTGCTGAAGTGTCAGTCATACGAGCAGTCGAATGCATGAAACCTCACGTGATGTGTATGTGCATAGGTTCATCTGACTCCCGGCCGGTTTCTTGTTCTACGAAGCCTGAGCCTTGGCCTTTTATCTGCACACGCGTACTTGTTTCTTGTTGAATATATTTCACGAACATTCCCTGACACAAGCGCTAGTTCTTAAGTGATTCGAAACAAAGGAAGTTCAGACATACCTGTGGCCCAACAACTTTGGCACGAACGTTGAAATTGCGAATAGTCTCGAGGCCCACAGGCATTTTCTCTTCCGGCCATTTACGCTGGGAGAAGAGTAAGTCAACAGTGAAATGTTAAGACAATTGCACAACCTTTTCGCGCAATCGATCCTTCTTGTCTTCTACTAGTGGACCGAGGTCAATTGCTATTAGGTCGTTAACCTTGTCAATTGCCTTTTGCAACATTTCCTTGCTTGAAGCCGAAAGATGAAGGTATAATGGAGGGTCCTTCTCCGTTGCCTTTGTTCGATCCGGGTACCACACACCCTTGGTACTGACTGACGCGCCGTATCCTCATGAATCTATTTGCGAGATTAGAAGATAGCTGGCCATACAACCATCGTTCAAAGCACATACCTCAGTCTGTGTAGAACCTTTCGTCAACATATACCGGTTCCGGACATCGTTGATATCAATGTCATGGGTAAAATCTCCATCATGCGGGGTCCTTCTGTCCAATCTGTATGCTCCCGGCGATGCCACCACCAGCACTAAATTGTGCGGCAATTTTGGCAGCAATAGCAGCAGCAGCAGCCGCAGCTTCAGAAGCAGTCTTCCCCTCATCGGTTTTTGGTGCCTTTACAGGATGGTCCAATTCAGGAGGTGTTGATTCAGGGGCAGCCTGGTCCCATTTGCGTTTTGACGACATTGCAAGAACGCTGAGCAGGGCTCTGAATGTGGAGGGGAAAGAAACGTGACCAAACACACACGTCACACGCGTGACACATTAATTTCGATCTCCGCGGCGTCTCCTTCCTGATTGAGTGACATTCTCCTGGTGCTTGCAACGAGGTGGGGAAGACGTAAAAAGACGCAAATGTCCTCCAACAAACGCCAACGTACGCTTTCGGGTTCGCGATTATCGCTCCCATCTCAATCCACATCGACATCGCAGTTACCAGAACCTGAACCCATGTATAAGTCTAGTCGCACCACAGAACAGGCAACGGGGGAATCGCCGTTTGCTCTGCACACTCCCCCCGACGTGTAATCCGCCGCATAACCGCCCAACACCGATCGCAAATTCGAGAGATCTGGAGGCGCATTATGGAAAATACCATGCACAAGTTTGTGAGCAGAAGGGATGTGGTTTCGTGTTTCCCGATGCCAGGTTGCTAGAGCTCGTGAGTGGATTATGCACGAGTGGGGTCGTCTGCGAGTGTGCTAACATCGATTATCGATGATTGATAGCATCAAACAGAATGCCATGATCCACTTGCTGCTGTTCGGAAAGATAGAGGGGATAAAATTGTGCGCTTTACTTCACTGCAGTGTCTTGCATGCTCTCACCTCCTCAACCATCTCACAGTTTGCTTGTCATCTTGTATCATGTCCACGATTATTCCAGACGCCCAAAGCACGTCGATTACATCTTATTCAAGCACACTCATACCAAAAGAGTACTTTTTCGCTGTGACAAACAAAGGTGTGGGTGGTCTACTTAAACGCTGGGGAGATGGCGCCAGCATGATCAGAGGAACCTGGAAGCCCAGGGATGATAAAAACGATAAGAACTCTGAAGATGACGAAATGGTCGTAGATGAAGATGAAGATGAAGATGAGATAGCGATGAAGGTGAAGATGAAGAGTCGAGCAGTGGTGACGAACAAAACGGAGAAAGCACAACACCAAAAATACGTCACCATCAAGAGCTCGAGGAAATACCCAGACGAATCGCTATCTCACCACCACGGAAAGGAAATGGTACAGTGCAGACTGCAACTGACCATGACGTAGACAAATTGGCAAACTCGATAAACTCTCTATCTTTGGTCCCACCATCCATACGGTTCGGAAGAGGTGGAAAGAATGGAGGATTTGTTCATCCAGAGATGCACACCCGCAGGTCAGCAAATTTAACCCTCACACGTTCGGTCCGAGAGGTGGTAGAGGGAGAGCGAGGATATCCACCACGGTTCATCCCCGTGCTGGATCCCATAATGTGCAGATTGGTGCGCCTCGCCCCTCCGCAGAGGTTAACGTACAGCCTGGGATAGGGCCTGTATCGAGGGGCGTGCCCCCTCGTGGAAGAGCAGGCGTCATCCATGTCGGGAGAGGTTTCAGAGGTCGTGGTCGTGGGTCATAGAAAGGCCCAGTGATTGAGATTAGTCGGGAGGAAGTGCTGATAGGGGCAAAAATCACTGAGACCGATTTCTGATGGAAATAACGTGCACATGTATTCCAAGCAATGTACATCACCTCTTTTGTTTTATCGTTTATTACTTGCATTCTTTAAAGTAGTAAGTAATGGGACTGTTTCCGGCAATCATTTCTGTCACCGGGTATGTTGACATTGTTGAGCGAGTCAGCGGAGGCCAGCAAATGTGGAAAAATTGGTAGCTATGCAAGGCCACGCACCTATAGGTCAGCGAGCAAGAATAATAGAACAATATAATAGAGCGACGTACATTTCTCGCCTTCCTAATTGTCCCCCTTCTAACCAGTTGCTAATCGTTTAGCTGGTCGAGAGACTGATTTCCTAAACAAAGTGCAGCAATGCTGGCGTCGACCTGCCTAGTTAGGCAAGTATTGTATTAGCAGAGACCCTGATCACTCGTGTTAGCCAATATGAAATTTCAAGGAGCCTCGCTGATGTGCTGCTGTTCCAGTGAGGGTTTGGCGTAGATACTGGCTTGAATTCACGTTTTCACTGACCATGGAGCAAATGCACTGAAGGTAAAAGTTTGGAGGAGGAAATTAAATAAGGGACGGAAATAGCCGATGTGAACAGAGTTTATGGGGTCCTGGAAGACAATGCAGATTATCCTTGTTGCGTGGGTCCGAGTTTGCACAATACAAGCCAAGAATATTTGCAACCATAGTACTTAAGCCACAACGATACTATTGTCCAAATGGTGGCTACAGTCCTTCGTGGCCTACAGCCTTTTGTCCAGGCAATCCCTCAAAAGCAGGCGCCTGTACAGTTACCCAACCCCATAGTCACGTTAGCTAGCCTCGCGTCTGCTAATCAGGACTCATCATCATCCACTCTTTCAACACTCTTGCAACATTTTTCATAGTTTACTAATTCTTTTGCAACACTACCAAACTGCATATATCCTATCCGCATAGACCATCTACTTTGCGATAACTGTATCCCTCATTTTTTTGTCTGCATTTATTCAAGAGACCATAACGTCCCATAACTGTCCTTCCACGTCACTTGTAAGTCCATATCTCGTCTCCGTTCTCGACAATGACAAACTATATGTGCCCTACTCAGAATAGGCGGATACTTGATTAAAAACTATGTCTACTAGTACTATCCCGTTCCAGGCTGTGCCACAGGATATCGCTATTAAAGCAGATCATCCCCCGAAATATGCCTGTCCTGGCTTATCCTCCGCCCCCCTAAAAAGCGACCTACACAACAACCACTGCCTTCCCCACCTTCGTATGCCAGGGGCGGTTGCCCCTCAAGCCCCTCCACAACATCCGTCCTCGTTCGAATACTTTTTTCCACAATCACCGCTTGGGTAGCCCACGTTCAGCCTGGATCCCCTGCATCTCTTTCTCCGCGTTCTCCGCGTCGCCGTCCTTCGATCGGCTGCGGTCGCAGAGCATCCATTACGTCCGTCCGCGTCTCACCAGGCTCCTTAATCGCTTTAGACACCCATCGCAACGCCGCAACCCCCTCGATACAGAATTTTAAAGCCTGACCTCACGTCCGTCGGCTATAATTCCGTCTTTTTGCAGTTCCCTAAGACTCCTATCACTGCGACACTTCCTATCGCGGTCAAGCCTGTACCTGCATCCCACCGACGCGCAAGCCTCGCGGGCCTTACACGCTTACGCTCCTTGTCCGCACTCAAGTCCCGCGGCAGGTCCCAAGTCCGCGGCGCCCTCGTCTCCCACAAAGATGAAAGCCAAGGCGGCAGCGTCATCTGCTGCTGTGGTTAAACGCAAGAAGGCAAAATACGCTGGCGTGCGCCCTGCGCCTCTTGCCAACGAGCTCGCACTTATGCAGTTTGTTGATGGTGGCAGCATGGAATCCAACATCAAGCGTGTCATGGAGGCTCAGGCCAAAGCCAGCGCTGCCGGCGTTGGAGATGTCTACCGCGATGGCGAAGGTGGTATCTGGTGGGATAAGGATGAGGAGTGGGAGTACGCCCATCTCCTCGCGGATGGTGCCGTGAGCGGCACCATGGGTGACCTTCAGTGGGTTACTTTTGGCGGCGACAAATCGGCCTCTGCTAACCCTGACGTCGACGAGATCGTCGCGGCAGCGTTTCAATCCCAAGACTCTGACTTTGGATCCGCGCTACATCGTCCAGCCCACTGACCATCTTGACCACGGATGATCTCGCTGTCTTCGGAAGCGCTCTCACTCCCCTCGCTACTCGCAAGCCAGCAATGTCTGTCCTCGCACTTCCCTCCCGCCCTCGGCGTGCTGCCAAGCACCTCCGGCAAACCCGACCTACCTTTTGAACGTGGCGTTCACCAGGGGTTCTGCATCCCCAAAGAGCCCCAAGTTTGCGCTTGTCGGCGTGTTGCAAGTGGTGTTGCCTAAGCCCAAGGGCAAGGCGCGCAGACGCCCTACGCCACTGACGCTCACCACTCCCAGCCCTGCACTGAAGCGGCCGTCGAACTCTCCCGTGGATGCTGAGCGCACACCGCAAGGACTTCTTTGAGTCTTCGTTCGAGCCTGCGGTTCCTGCTACCCCCAGTTGCTCCAGCCATGTCCAGGTACAATTGTGGCGAACTCGCCACGCGCCTCGACCTCTTCTTGCAGCCCAACAGCAGCAGCTCGCTCAGTCTTCCTTCCAAGAAGACTCTCGCAAAGAAGCCGGCGAGGCTCAACATGATGGGCCTCTCTCACGTCCTCCAAAAAGTAGGAGGCGAAATACACAGTCCATTCATTCATTTTCTTCCGTTTTCCCTGTCTATTCAACGTAAATTCGAACGCTTATTAACGCTGGTCCTTGTTGTATCTTGCTGTTCGTTTTTGTTACGATTTTGTAGCACTAGTGGTTATATGGATAGATCTGTAGAGGAATCATGATAGTCAATCTTGCTTGCTGTCTTGTATACGTATAAATATCTTACCCGTCGCACGTAATCCGAAGTATCTGTTTCTGATCTTTTGGTTGTCTGACTTGAGGCAGGAACTTATCCTGATTCGGGAGATCTAAGTTGCGAGTCCAAATATGGGAAGCAGTCAAGAAGCAGAAGTGTTGTAACCGTGACCTCCTTTCGACCCGAATTTCTCAAAGCTTCGTACATATCTCAACATTCCTGATGGCTGGCGATAAGGAAACGCTACTCAGCATGGGATTCGACCCAGCCCGTGTCGACTGTTCGTATTCTCTTGTCTTACCGGTCCGCATTCCCTGGCTGATTGAGGCGCCGCCGTGGACGCGTGATATGTAGGGGCATTAAGAGCGGACTAATAATCGCGGTTTGCAGGCCTGCTATGGATCACATTCTGGAGAACGAGGGAAGCCTATTCCAGATCCGAGCGCTGCTCCTACGAGTGCATCAGGCAGCACGGGGCAGCCTATGGACGTCGATGTGGACGACGAAGATGAAGATGCCCTGCGGCACTTGATGGGAACTAAGGCTCGTGCCCACATCGAGTACTGAAGGCAGAGGCCAAGGTACGTTTATTCCAATCGCGGCTTTGAAGCCTCTATCTTCAACACACTCACTTATTAGAGTATCAAATGCTCAGAATGCGGCAAGGTATTTAAGACCACGGCGTTGCGAATTACCATGCCGAGAAGAGTGGTCATGATCAGTTTGATGGAGTCCACGGAAGAAGTTTGTACCCCGTGACGCGTGTGCCGTATCTCTCACCTCAGATGACCCTCAGATTTAAGCCACTTACGGAGGAAGAGAAGCAGCAGAAGTTGGCTGAGCTCCGAGAAAAATAGCTGCAAAGCGCAGCGTGAAAACTCAACAAGAAGCCGCAGAAGCACGTGCGAACGAAGCTATTCGTCGCAAGACTGGCAAGGTGAGTTTAGTGGCGTACTTAGTGGCGTTTGTGTTTCAGAAGTTAAATCAAACAAGGACGTCGGCAAACTGAAAGATGAGTTGATGGCCAAGGAGCTCGTGAAAGAAGCTGAGCAGAAGCGTAGAGGTGATCGTCATGCGCATGGATTCTATGCATACCAATCCGATCTAACCGCGCGCGGTAGAGAAGCTTGAGGATGCCAAAGCCAAAGCCGCGGTAAAGGCCCAGATTGAGGCAGATAAGAAAGCCCGTGCAGAGAGGACTGCAAGGGAGAAAGCTCTACGTGACGGCCAGCCAATTATTGACGCACCAGCCGGTGCGTCAACGACTCCAGCGGTGACAGCGTCCTCATCCAGCGGCACAAGTGGGAAGGACTTCAAAGAGACTCGTCTCCAAATCCGCATGGCAACTGGGGGAACGCCTTACACGACCACCCTGTCAAGTGATGCGAGTATGTCCCGCCACTTCCCTGCATACATGACTATCTTGTGAAATGACACATTTTGCAAGCGTTACGTGAAGTTGCTGAATTTTTGGCTGCCCAAACGCTTGCCGTCGACGTGGAAACGGTGGCATTCGCCCAGCATTTCCCCAGGTCAGTCTGTCTCTTGTTGCGACATGTACCCAGTACGAGGATCCATCATTTTTCCGATAGGAAAACTTTCTCCCGCGATCAGTTTAGCAAAACACTGAGGGAACTCGGATTGACGCCATCAGCGGTACGTACTTTTCCGAGCACCGGATTATGACATGGCATATATTGGTTTTTTAGGTCCTCATTGCGTCCTAAGGCGATATATCGGCTGTGACTTGGAATAGCTATGATATTTTCGGAATGGAAATCTAGCAGGAATGAAACGTGCAGTTGTACACCGCCACAATGAATTGACCTTTGTATATCATAGTCAATGGATATAAAGTGACAGAGATGAGAAAAAAATGGTGAAACATGCTAAATGTAAGTATGGAGAAGAATGTCTGTGTAATCAAAACAAATGAAGAAACCAAGTTAAGAATATTCGAAGAGCGATATCGATAATGAAAACAAATGAAGAAACCAAGTTAAGAATATTCGAAAAGAGTTATCGAGCCGTTCACATAACCGACCGCAATTCTCCCAGACTCCTCATCAATCGCTACCTTGTTCCATAAGTCATCGTCTCGTACGTGAAATACCATGGAAGCATGCGAATCATGTTGGCTAGTCGAGGATTCTCCCGCAGCCACTAGTATCCGTCCTGCAAGTCGCTGTCCACAGTCGCTAGGCCCCATCCAGTCTTCAGTATGGCTGTCAAGCCAGAGAGCAGTACCATATCGTCCGAGAGTAACGGACGACGGAGCAAACAAACGCACTGGAGAGCCTATCGTCTGCACTGGAGTAGGCTGCGCCAAGTATGGAAGGTTGTATAGAGAAGTTTCCCGCCCTGGGACGTACGCAGGATTTGGGGTGAGCACGAAATGATGCAACACGTTCACCGGCCAGGGATAGATGCTGCCAAATCGAACGACAAGGTTGATCGGCGAGGGGCGGTGCGAGCGCGCAGCATGCCAGCAGACTTGCTCTGACATATTGACGGTCTCTGTGCGCCATATGAAGCTGTACTGTGCGAGTGGGTACGAGATTGGCGCTCCCGGTGTTGCGATAATGTTGGGCCGGGGAATGGTGGAGTAGAATTCGATAGTCTGTTGGCGGACGATTACCATGTAATCGTCGCGAAGATGCATCGCTTGGCAGCGATCGTTCTGTCAAACCATAGAATTCAGCGATGTGCAGAATTACGTGGAAATCAAGCCAACCTGTACTAGTGAGGGGTTCACCAAGTGGATTTTTTCACAAGGTTGATCGTTGATGTCCCAGATGCTCACTTCTCCGCCGTTTTCTGGACGCCGGGTGACAAGTGTGTTCCCACTGAGTAGGTGGATCTCTCTAATTCCGTCAATGGTGCTGAGCGGAACGAATGCTGACTCGGGGTCTTCTTCTTCGAAGTCGATGGTGAGTATCTCCGTTCTATTGATAAACAATCAGCAAGAACGTTGAATCGGATGTTACTATTTACACTCACAGTGCTGACTGCATCACTATTATGGCTGGAGAAGAGGGATCATCATTGATAACAACACCGCCATATGGCCCCTCCATGTGGTCAGTTCTGCTATGCACACGGGTTGCAGGACAGCAACGTTCCAGCACTGGATAACGAATTTTCTGGGTTGCGCAGTCATCGTGACAGAAATCAGCCAACGATTTCCTCTGCCAGGGAGAAACTGCATAAAAATAATGCGCGAATCTGGCTCGGTGGGCTTGTAAAAATCAACTTCCCTCTTCGCATCCGGATCAGGGTTGGTCCAGTTGCTGCGAAGAGCAAGTGCATAACATGTAAGCCGCTCGAGCTCTAAGGCTGACAAAAAGTCAAGGGATTTCCCATCGAAGTAGGGTATAGGGATGTTTTGCTCCTGGACAAGAGTCTGCAGAAGGAGAGCCCAGAGACTGCGCAGACGCGTGATAGCATAAAAACCTCTACTAGTCTGGAAAATAAAAATCAGATTGGAAAATCCCACGAAACGAAACAGGGGCGCAAACCTGCCGCAGAGCCAGGATGCTTTGGATAGGAAGATGCTGAATTACATCGAAAAGTATGTCGAGGGGAATAGGAAGGGATGGCAAGCAATCCCATGAGCCAGTACCAAATTCATCCATAGTAGACAGACGTTGCTTTACGGCGGGTCAGATGAGGGTTGCTTTATTGTATTTAAGTGGAAAATGCGGTGATTGACACGTAGGGCGAAAGTAAAGCAGGAATGTATGTAAGAGTAAGCAGCTGGAGGCGCGTTTTGAGTCCGATTGAAACGAACAAATTATGTTTGATGAAGTTCGGGTCTGCCAATTACAACGTGTAGACTTGGTTTTGCCCTACTGAAGGGTTTAGTGGAAGATATAAACGTGGCAAACGTACAAGTAGTGTAAGACATGTGCATGAAGGTCATACTTATACGATGGGCAAGCGATGTTGGGATTGTTGGCGGTGGTGATAATTATCACCGATGCCTGCAATGAACAGTATGTTTGTAGGCTAAATGAATAGAGTCAGCTTGAATCGTGATCATAAAGAAACCCACGATGTTTTCTCTCTTTTCTTGAGCCGTATTCCGCGTGCCTCGCTCTTCTAAGTACGTCCGTGAGAGACAAAAGAGGGAAGTATGAATACCTTCGCAACGGCGACGCGGAAATGCATTTCTAGTTACGATCTGAATATGCCGTGTAGTAGCCTAGTTCATAATTCATAACGCCCGAAGTCAGTTTGTGACCCTGGAGTAACTTAATGGGCAATATAAGATTTGCGTCACTGAGCGACTAAAGCGCCTACCGGCCTCGCGAACTTGTATTGGACGAGTTAAAGATAACAAAACGTTTCTCCAGATGCGAAATTCGCGGCCTTGCATTGATCAATTTACGCAAAAAAACATATCAATTTTTTTTATCAGAAATTGCCTTTTTGGCTTTCATGTGTTCCACTATGTACAGCCAATGGAATGAACGAACTCGCGATACGGTGAGCCACGTATTTTACTGACGCGGTCAAAGTTTATCTTAAGGTTCAGGCAAAGTACTGGAACGATGGCAGTTCGATTTCCTAGGAGGAGAGTACAAAGTTTTCCTGTTCAAACGTTAGTCATGAAACCACTAATTCAGATAAGATTAGATTCATGCATCCGTTTACATTTTAATTTTACTTCGGGTCCCATCGACATACGGCAGCATCAAGGGCCAGCGGTTATATTTGGGATTTAGTCATGCCACGCCATGTGCCCAAGCCTGTGTTCGACCGCCCCAACACCTACTATTATAGCACTTGCTGACTTTTGCAACATACAGATAAATTACTAGCCATCCAGTTCTATTATCGTGTGCGCTACCGCTCATATGAATCTGGTCCCATCAGATCTTGAATCTCCCCGTCGTCCTTCACTTGTGCGCGACCGTCCTTCTCGGCCTCCGTTGCCAAACGGGCCACGCTTGCGCTCACGCACAAAAAATTCAGTCGATATGAACAGTCCCCTCGGAAGCTCTAGTACCGACGGAGGCTCTCCTGTCGTTACCTCCGGGTTGACATCACCTGTCCTCACCTCTCCCTTCCTCCGTCCAGGCTCTCCTCCAGGCCTGCTGGATGAGAGCCAATCATTTTCCCTCGATGCCTCGCTCCCGCAGTGCGTGCCACAATTAGGCGCTTCTTTACACACGTGTGCGGCATCAGACATTAGTGTTCAAGTTTCACAGAATTTTACCTCGTACCCTCCATCTCCCTCCTTATCGCATGCAGCAACACCCAGCTCAAAAACCAAAAGCAACACTCAAGTCAAAGCCATCGGTAGCGACATTCCTTGCTCCTCCTCCTCTTGCGCCCCCGCCTACAGTGTCATTTGAATCCATACAGATTCCATGGAAGGGCCTTCCCTATGAAGCCGCCCAATGGACATTCACGTCATCCGAACTGCAGGAGATAGTCTCACGTGCTATCAGGTTGAGCGCAAAAGAGTCTTTCATACGCCTCCTATCTCCCAAAGCGCTGGACACAGACATGGTAAAAGAAGCAGAGCGTCTCGAAGAAGAGCGCCTAGCAACGCAGGTCAAATGGAGATTCGAAATGAACAGACGAACCATGCTGATGCAGGCGCTCAACTCCTGTGCGAGTGTGTGTGCCAACTCGGGAGAAGGTGATAAAGAGAATGTATTGGGAGGCTTGATATCTCAAGTTGCAACTTCTATCGCTTCGTGCGATTCTATGCTTGCATCCATTCTGCACATGTCAGACCAACAGGCTCAAATTTCGGTGGTTCAGCACCGACATTGGGCCTCAGCTCTCGGGATTGCACTTCGCAAGCTAAACAAAGCATTCGAGCGTCAGGGAGAAGAGATGAGACGCGCGCTAATACGTATCCAGACGCTCGAGGATGAGCTCGATGAAGCCTGGAGAGAAGCGGAGGGCATGGCCGCCGAGATTGATGAGATGGAACAGAGCGACGAGGAGGAAATTGATGATATCGATGACAACCAAACACTAGGAGACATTACCATCAACACCGATATCGCACAAGTCATGGGCGTCACTGCTAAAGCTGTTTTATCCAAAGCCACTCTCATCTCCCAAGTGAAGCATGTATCATCCGACGCCAAGTCCGTCAAGTCTTTGAAATCCGTAAAATCCTCCCGCAGCAAACGGTCCAAAGATGGCCCCAACCGGATTTCACGTCTATCCGCAGCAAAGACACGCTCACGCACCGCATCCAATGCCAGTCTCCGTTTGCCCAAGGGGTTGCGCACCCCAACAGCATCTCATATGTCACAAGATGAGCCTCCACCTATGCCTGCACTTCCAGACGCCTTACAAGGATGCTCGTTCCTTGATATGGACACCAGCGGCGCAGAGTATTCTCGCCCGCTAAGAAAACAGTTACCTAACCGTGCGCATCCTTATCATGTTTCCATCGCTCTCTAACATTTGCATTGCAGGCGCTCCAGAACCGACGGTCTCCCTTCCTGAACCTCCCCATACAGCAGGTCTTCCTCGAACCTCCATTCCCTCGATTTGGATAGACGCCGACTCAGGCCCCGGTTTGCGACCGAACGGCCTCGATCGTTCACAATCCATGCAGATCTCCTCCTCTCTCCGTCAGGGCCGGAGAAGCGAACTCGTGATGAGCCTGTCGCGGTCCGATGCCGGAGACTCCCCTGTGGAGAAGGTCGAACCTGTTCTGGGCTGTACAGGTGCTGTGACTGTAGTGGATAAACCACTTCCTGTGGACATACCTGTACCTGTACCTGTTATCGATCGGCCACTATCAGCCGTAGATAGGTTAGTATCTGGTGCGATGGATCGACCGCGCCCGAGTATAGATAGGAGGAGTTCTGGTTCTCACAAGTTGATGCCACTGCTTGAAAGGTCGGCAGGAATCCCTGCGACTCTTATCTCCGGTGGGAGGTATTACTCGCGGGGATTACCTAGCTACCGGTCAACGGAAACTATCTCCGAGGGCAGGACCCCGCCGCGTATAGGAACGCCAAATAATGGTTAGGCCGGGATATAACCTATGCCATCTACGCACAGTCTAGGCATGTATACTTTCATGGAATAGACCAACCAACTGAATCTATTCAATTGGATATCATTTACATTCCATTTTTACGCACATATGTTTCTTCATTCATCTACTGATATCATTGACTTACAAGAATTCGCATGCATAATTATAGTTGCTGTAACACACTACCAGCTGGCTTATAATCTTTTCTTGTTGTCTGTTATTGTTTGCACGGCATATGTGCCTAAATAATCATCCAGTCCAACAGAATATTCATAACACTGAAACCAGAAGGATCTCTGAACTACCGCAACGACGAATTACTCCTGCCCAAGAACGAGCGCGCCTTTGTTCCCTATTAAAGTAAACCACGCATCTTCCTGCCCTGCTTTAGTGGCACCCACGGCGGGAGGTAGGCCGGATGAACCCAGAATGCCCGCTTTCATAATAGCTTTGGCAAGAACGGAAACGTGAATCTCCACGTTGGACGTAAAATGCGACGCGGCGCCAGTCACATAGCTTGAATTAGCCAAATCAACATTGAAATAGAATTTGAGGGAAGGAGAACGGCACACCCCAATATGGTCTCTGCGAGCCTTTGATCAGCACGCTGTGCTCCTTTGAAAACCTGGGCGGAAGACGATGGTGTCCGCATACCCAAGGCGTGCTATGCCTAGTTCTGTGAGACCTTTTGATCTGAGGAAAGAAAGTCAGATAAGGATTAAGGAAGAGCGTGCCGTGCAATGCTTGCGCACCTCGTATATAGGAAGTGAGAGGACGAGTCAGCAGCAGAAGACTATTTCGCATCAATTCACATCGTGTGCATCAAATGTTTTATGTTAAACCCACCGAAAGATATACGACACGTTGTTTGTGTTCCGGATCATCTGTCTTTGCAGCCTTGCAGGCGTTCACCACATACCTGCGTACGATACATGAGATGGAATCGAGTAGACAGAAAAACTCAACTCACTCTCTGTCAATCTTCTCGAACATTTCTGCGCTCCCTGCATTCGCGCGAGTCGTCCCGAGGGTTACGAACACAACATCCCATCGTCCGTCCTTCAGCCCTGCTGCTTCCAGGTTCTCAAAGTTGACTGTTTTCTGTTCCAGTTTACCCCTATTCTGGGGAAGATCGGCTTCTGGTGTTACTCGTCTGCCGTATTCGCCAACTTTAGACCATTGATTGTTTGAAAGAAGCTCGCGAAGGAGTGTGTGCCTGTTGCGCCTGTTGCACCTAGAATGAGAGCTGTTGACATGGTGTGTAGTGGCCAACCATGGCATCTCGGACGCGAACCCAACCTGAGCTCGCAAACGCACACGCGGGGCTTCGGCTCCTGCCAAACACCACATAACACCACGTAACATCACCGAACCTCAGTACTCAGCACCCAGTTGCAGCAACCAGTTGTGCTCGAGTTTCAAGCTATCATGTTGATCCGAAGTTGATCTGCATCCTCGCTGGCGTTTGTGTATGGTATGTCGCCGCCCGCGTACGCGCCAGTTCTCGACTCCGCCAGCTCGTTCCGATTATGTAATGTCTTTCTTCGAGGAATTGGCCACACCGTGACGTTACTCTTGGACTTGTAAACATACTCGTGTCCTGTTGTGCTGGGCAAGATCTCACTTCGATCCCGATTTCCAATCACTATATGCTGTTATGTACACTGAAGTGATTTTGTTTCGAGTCTAGCTTCTTGCAATGTGTAGACTCCTGTTTATGGGTTGTATTTCGTTTGACGGTGCCGCCATTAACGTAGCGACCCTCCATGATGTGCCTGTTTCACTGTCACTGGCTGATTTTGAGACTGCTGGTTATCGCCACTGTTCCATCATCCGTCAACTCTCCTTTGGTTCGTCCCAACGTGTTTCTTTTTCGCGCTCGTTGGAACAGTATCCCCCTTGGTTCTATTCCAGTGAGACCATCAGACCTCACCTGCATATTACTGTTTTGGGATATCATTTATCTCAACCTGTCTCAGACGTGTCAGGTCTTTCTGTCGTCCGCCGCACCAAATCTAACATCCTTGCCGCCATTTGCCACCATTTCATTGAGTTATGTGCATCGTTCTTGGCGAAATCTGTTTCTGACGTTTTGCCTGAATTCACATCTGTGCAGCTTCCGTATGAATGTGATCTTCACTTTCTGCCGCTGCTGTGTGCTTTCTTGTACGGCTCTGAGGTTGCCGCAGTGCTTCGTTGACCTGTCCCTCCTACTCCCTCCTACTTATGTATATCATTCTGTTGGCGATTGCGTGGTGCCTTGGTCGTTGTTGCCCACCAAGGATCTCATTCGTTGCCTACGCAATATGAGGCTTGTCACCTTATGCGACTGTATCTGTGCCATGTGGGTTGCCTTTGCCCGACCGGCCTGCGCTGCATGCTCGCTCTCGCTCAAAAATGACAAACAGTTTGGTTTTCCACATCCACGCTCGCGTATTATACCTGCAACTCCTAGGCCCTCCTGTATTATGCGACATCTGGCTTGCACACTCTCCTTACACCACTTTATTGCTGGTATGTGTTCGGAATTAATTGATATCATGATTGCATTGCAAGCATGTTCGTATCTGTATGGTATAAAAATGCCTGGCAATCGATATGGTTGCCACTAGGCGGGTAGTAATCAACTGAATCTATTCAATTAGATATCAGAATTCCATTTTTTATGCGCATACAAGCGGTGACCTTTGGTCGTTGCTTTTTGTTCGTATCATGATGACTTTTCGCTAGAAAGCAGACATTTGTACACAATATTTGCTGTATCTTTCTCCTCATTCGCTCCTGAAAATAAGCACAGCGTATCTCGACAGCTTTTGACGCGCGACAATGCAATATATAGCTGACCATGAGCCAAAGGATCCGTTCTGAGATCCAGAACTGTGCGAGAGAGCGTGAGTCCTTGGCAGCCGTGTTGAAGTAGTTGCATAAGCGAGCCCCGAGGCAAACTGTTTTCGATTCACCGTCCAACTTGAGCGATGAGGATGAAAGGAAAACGTGATGCGTGTAGTACTGTAAGGCTTCAGTCATACGTGCATCACGTTTTCCTAGGTTGTGAGCAGCTGGACTTCGAGTCTTCGACGAATCGACGATGTAGAGCCGTCATTCCTACTCGTGCATGCCTCACCAGTCCCTTCTCGACTGA
>NW_024540772.1:0-19185 GCF_016647625.1 Suillus subalutaceus
TATCGGACAAATTTAGAATAAACTGTAGCGGGAGTTAATAGAGACCATGGCGTAATCTTTTTCGGAGTTGACAGGAAAAATGGCAAATCTCGAAAAATTACTCATTTTTGCTTGTTTCCCTATAGAGTTTTCATTGAGCAAGCCATAAAGGCCCTGCATCCATCTGATGAACCTGTCGAAGAACAATTTATCCCAATACTTATATGGTCAAAACTGAAATAGGTTTTCCAACTTGTGAAACTATTTCTTTTTGTGGGCTGGTACATATCATGGAGGGTAGTCTAGGAATGATATGAGCCAAGAATTAGAGAATCGGCGGTTGGGTTATGGAGATATGCTCAAATACTGCCCTTTTGGCCCACACCACCATATGTCACCATATCGACCTCCAGATGGTCCAGGACCATCACCAATCGATTCCTACACCTGAAAAACCCTAGGACAGTCCTTTACAGTATCGGTTTTGAGTTAACATCAAGACAGGCAAAATATAGGGGGTAGGAGGGGGGAGGAGGACCTTGTATATCTCAAGAACGCGATTTTTTCTAGGAATTCTGGTTCGACCATCGTGTTCAGAGGGCTCAAGAGCCCCCAGGAAAAATGCTTTTGGACCACTGGCAAGTCATGGGAATGCTGTAAAAATCGATCTTTGTGGGGGGTATGAGGCAAAACTGACCTATTTTATTTCACACAGGCTAGAAATACTCTGAAACCATCTCCAATGGATTTCAGTGATCATAAAACACTAGGATCACCCTTTGATATATCGGTATTTACATGATATCCAGATATATGCGTTAGGAGGGGGGAGGGGGGGCCCTGCATATCTCCAGAACCTGATTTTTTCTGGGAAATCTGGCTCGACCATCGTGTTCAGAATGATCAATAGCCCTCGGGAGAAATGCTGTTGGAGCACCAGCAAGTCATGGGATGTCTGTAAAAATTGATCTTTGTGGGGGGGGGCATGAGGCAAACTGACATATTTCAATTCAGACAAGCCGGGAATACTCCAGGACCATCTCCAATCGATTTCTGTGATCATAAAACACTAGAAACATCTTTTGATATATCGGTATTTACATAATATCAAGATATATGAGTTAGGAGGGGGGAGGGGGGCCCTGCATATCTCAAGAACATGATTTTTTCTGGGAAATCTGGCTCGACCATCGTGTTCAGATGGATGAAGAACCCCCAGGAAGAATAGTTTTGGAGTACTGGCAAGTCATGGGAAGCCTGAAAAAATCGATCTTTGTGGGGGGGGTATCAGGTCAACTGACACATCACAATTCACATGAGCCCAGATGACTCTGAGACCATCTCCAATCAATTAATATGATCCAAAAACACCAGAAACATCCTTTTATACATCAGTATCGACATGGAATCCTGCCTCTGGGCACAGTAGGTAGGGGGAGGGGGAGGGGGTAGCATCACTCTGAAATATGATTTTTTCGGACCAAACCAGTGTTCCCATCAGATTCAGATGGCCAAATAACCCCAGAAACAAGTTCTATTTGAAGCCAAGCAAGTCATATGAAAGCTCAAAAAATCAATCATTGGGTGAGGCAGCATCACAGGGGTGACACTGCTTACATAAGCAAAAGCGGTCACATAGGTGGGCAACTTTGCAACAACATGACTTTGACATATCAAACCGTTGTTTCTACTGGTCCATGAGTTCAGGAACATCAGTATTGACATGGAATCATGCCTCTGGGCACAGTAGGTAGGGGGAGACAGCGGCATCACTCTGGAATATATGTGAATTTCTGAGTGATGGGCTGTATTTAGAAATGCTTATATAAGCAAAAATGCGGTGAACTTGAACCAAAAATTTTCATTCCTTCTTTCTTCCCTCTTCTTCACTCACCCCAAACTCTTTTTTTGAATTTGTGGGTCTGGGGGCCTCTTTTGCTGGTTGTCACTCCTCTATGGGAGTCCACCATTGATAATGGTGCCAGCTTTTTTCGCTTTTTCACTTTGTGGGTCTGGGGGCCTCTTTTGCTGGTTGTCACTCCTCTATGGGAGTCCACCATTGATAATGGTGCCAGCTATTTTCGCTTTTTTTTTCACTTTGTTGGTCTGGGGGCCTCTTTTGCTGGTTGTCACTCCTCTATGGGAGTCCACCATTGATAATGGTGCCAGCTTTTTTCGCTTTTTTTTCACTTGTGGGTCTGGGGGCCTCTTTTGCTGGTTGCCACTCCTCTATGGGAGTCCACCATTGATAATGGTGCCAGCTATTTTCGCTTTTTTTTCACTTTGTTGGTCTGGGGGCCTCTTTTGCTGGTTGTCACTCCTCTATGGGAGTCCACCATTGATAATGGTGCCAGCTATTTTCGCATTTTCTTTCACTTTGTGGGTCTGGGGGACTTTTCCTGGTTGCCACTCCTCTATGGGAGTCTACTATTGATAATAGTACCAGTTTTTTTTTTCGCTTTTTTTCACTTTGTGGGTCTGGGGGCCTTTGACTGGTTGTCACTCCTCAATGGGAGCCTACTATTGATAATAGTGCCAGTTATTTCGCCTCATGAGGCTTTTGAGATCAACTGATGGCTGTTTAGATAGCTCTCACCCTTCTATGAGGGTTTAGTTAATTGTGTTTAATGTAACTGTTAGAATAGTATAAATAATTTTCGCTTCTGAGAGCATTTGCTATCCATGTCACTATTATCGCTAATGTGAATTATAAATTTTGGATATGAATGTGTTTGAGGTAGAACCAGTGTTGTGTATGAAGTGCCATGCCAAGGAAGGCAAGACTATCAAAGAATTATGACAATGCCTCAGAACACATCACCCTAGACAAAGTATTGGCGTCATGAAATATTCTCAAGAACTTGGCAGATCAACCAGTCTTTTGGTTTCACCTATTATTCCTGGAAGTGACTGTTGTTGACCATGCTGCCAGTAGCATAGACGATAGCGCTCAATACACCAGGTGATGCCCAGGTCATGGTCCTCCGGCTCACACAGTGACATTTTCCCCTGAGAATCCACTGCATATAGAGTATGTAATCGAGGCACCAGAGGCCCAGGCCTGGGATGGCGACTCCTCGTCTTCAAGTCAGACCACCCTGCAAGTACATCAAATATGAGATGCCCTCCTAGAGTTGATGCCGGTTCAGCTCAGAGATTGCGCGAGGCATTGAATCAGTGCAAGTCACATCATACATTCACTCACTCATGGCTCCTCGCTGACACGCTGAAGATGAGGAATCGTGAGTGGGTCTATACTGAAAAATATAAGATAAGTCGCCTGCAGTAGTCCTCGAACGCGAGTAGAAGTCGGCCCAAGAGGATCTTTACTGAGTCTTTTCCTCGAGTAAATGCGAGGGGATGCGCTGAACGAGTCAGCAAGGGAATCTGCGCAAAGCGCGGGTGCGAGACGCCTTGTAAACGCGAAACGCGCGTTAACGCGACGAAAGGCGAAAGCGCGACGTAGGCGGAACCGCGAGGCGGAACAAGCGCGACGTAGGCGGAACCGCGAGGCGGAACAAGCGCGCTATAGGCATTAGTCAAGAGGCGGAAGTAGCGCGAAGGTCTCTCCAGATTTTCTCAAGAGAGCTTGTTGCAAAAGAATAGAGAGTCGCGCAGTGGTTGTGTTGCAAATGAATAGAAATTGATTCACAGTATACACTGATGCAGGATGATGGGATGTAGTGAGTAAGTAAGTAAGTGAAAAAATCTATCAGAGTCCCATGTCTAAGGTAAATGTTCCCAGGCGCTGAGCCGAAGCGGAAGCGAAGCGAAAAAGAGTTGTTGTGTTGTAGAATAAGGAAATATGTGTAAACAGACGAGGTATATAGCTAAAGTCAGTTGACAAGATAAAGGGAGACGCACCAGCGGATCATAGAGGGACAGGACAGGACGTGCGGAGGACAGGCGACTTGGAAAAGCGAACACGAAGGTAAAGCGCGAAAGCGCGCGCAAAGGCGCCGTAAGTAACGCGAAAGGCGCTATAGAGGCGCGCTATAGGCGCCAGATGCGCGGATGCGCGGATTAGGCGGAAAGCGTCGCGCGTTTAGCGCGTTTAAGTCGCCTTGTCGTATATAGCGCGCGTTAGTGGAGACGAAGTGGAAATACGGCCTTTGTGAGGCTACTCGCAATGGAGTCTCTACAACGCATCTGAGTGAATCATCGCTAAATGAGCATAAGTCACCTGGTAACATTTGCTTGTAGCTTCCTCGCTGAGCATTCACACGCAGTGAGACATGGCTCTGAGCGAGTAAGAGGTCGAGGCAAAGGAAAACTGTCGTCAGATGAGCGCAAGTCCAAGCCACCTGGCCCATCTAGATGTACATCTGAGTGGTTCAGAAGTCAAGGCAAAGGAGAAGGAGGGGGGTAGCATCACTCTAGAATATGATTTTTTCAGACCAAAACAGTGTTTCCATCGGATTAATATGGCTCCATAACCCCAGAAACAAGTTTCAATTTGAAGCCAGGCAAGTCATATGAAAGCTCAAAAAATCAATCATTGGGTGTGACACTGCTTACATAAGCAAAAGCGGTCGACTCGAACATAGGTGGGCAACTTTACAGCATGACTCTGACAGATCAAATTTTAGTCCCTGCTTTATTTATATGGCTCAATGACCTCAGTAATCGCTGTGAGAAACAACATGAGGCAGGAAGCACTGGACTGGAAAGGCATTACAGAGTAATCTGAGGATGAAGGTCAAGCTCGCTCCAATCCTGGCGAATTCTTAATTGAGTGGAACATTTGTGCTGACCAAACATATGTTAATTAGCAGTTTTTGGGGCGCTGTGCATATAGACATACTGCAATATTCGTGTCTTTGGCGGTTGATTGTCAATTGCATTTGTTTGTGGTGTCCCTTGGGTGAGGCCAGGTCCATGCCCAAGCGTCCGCATCATATCCTGAGTCCAGTGCTCCTTGCCTCTTTGTCTCCTCATGACAAGACGTGAGGTCATTGGGTTCACCCAAGAATGTGAAAGATATGTTCCACCTTGACATGTGGGGCTTCTGGTCTACACATGAGGATGATGTGGTTGCTTTTTGGTGCGTCAAAATGAAAGCTTCAACTTCAAGAGGTGGATACCATCTGCACACCTGGCGCTGATCGTTATCTTGAGCATCTCATTGGTTCATCGCCATCAATGACTCCGCTTCCCTGCGCCCTTACCATTGATCTGGTACCACTGTTATCTCTGACTCGTGGGGGTTACGTCCCGGATGTTAACTATGACTATACTCATATGCCTGCTAGTCATCATACCAAGTCAGCAACCCCTTACCAATGACGTAGAGTAGTCATTGTAGTCCGACAATATCATGTTCAAATTTAGAAATTAGTGACGAAACAGTCAGGGAAGGCAGGGAGGCAGTTATTTGTGTTGCTCCACTATCAAACATGCCCATCTACATGACTTCTAGTTAGCATCACTATCGCTCCCCTTGCTTTTAGTAGGGAGTTGCTTCAATAGTAGTCCTCTTGGTTCGATTACTATACTCATGCATCTTTTGATAAGTAGTGCTAGTTGCTAACCGCCTAGTACCTATTTCTCTTTCACACCGGGGCTACTAGTTGGAAGTGGAGCATGAGCGTGCAACCACTGGGCTGGCGAGTGGACTGAACTAGCTCATATGCCTGCTAGTCATCATACCGAGTCGGCAAGCCCTTATAAATGATGTAGAGTACTGCTGGTCATGTATAAGCATGCCGGAAAATTCAAGGGCATGGCAGAAATCTTATGGGAGAGGGGTATATAACATCTCGAAGCTGAAAGCCCAGTGTCCAAAGTTCATATGTCCAGATGGGGCTACTCAGTGTTGCTGTCAAAGAACCATTTTCAATGAGCCAAGATTTCGTTAAGGTCTTGAGTATCCTTGAGGAGCACTGCCATCCATGGGAGTTCCAGCATATGATCCTCCCAAAATTCCACTATGAGCTCAACTTCATTGAACAGTGTTGGGGATATGCAAAAAGACTGTACCGGTTATATCCACCCACAAAGCGGGACGAGCAAATGGAAGGCGATATTTGTAAGGCCCTCAACTCTGTTCCTATTGAGTGCATGCGTCGGTGAGTGTTGTTTGGACTCGCTTGAATCAAACTCACACACCAGCCAAAAATTTCCAACCAGGCCTCATGGTTCCGTGATGAATATCAGAAAGGTTCGACTGGAAAGCAAGCAGCTTGGGCAAATAAAAGTTACCGCGGTCGCCACATGCTGCCTGACAGCATACTGAAGGAACTCGGCGAGAAGCAAATCGTATAAGTACCCTAATCGATTGATCACATACCACATGCTCATACATTTGCTACATACACTTCGCACGCACTCTCGCACACAAAGTACTATTTACATCTAATCTTATAATCCCATTGTTACGCGGCGGGGTAACAACAGCTTCAGGACTGGCCATTCTAGTGCTTATGTGTTCAGTCACATCAACTCATGATTGGTCGGTTTTGTAAGAGTCCTACCTTAGCATTCATAAAATGCCCCTGTTTCATTCGGGTTGGAGTCAAAATGGAAGTGTGGCAACTGTGTACTCAAATACTGTTTTCCATAGGCTCAACAGACTGTTTGTATTTTTTTTACATAGCATTACAGTCTGTACTACGGACTATGTGCTCCTAATTTTTATGTTGAGTAGTTGTGTGTTATGAAAAACTAGTTGGACCATTTTGCAACTCTGGGCCAGAGATCTTTGTAAGGTTGGACCGCCATTGTTATGATGGCTGTGGCGTGAGAATGTCATGTGATGTGAAGTGATATGTGGCGCTTTAGCAAATTTTCCCTCTTTCTTTCTTACCATTACCTTCACAGGTGGTTTCTCGCCTCTATGGGCGTTCACTGTCGATGATGGTGGCCACCTTTCTATTCCTTGTTCTACTCTTATCATGCATGCAACCCTTGGACTGTGGTTGGTGGTTTCTCGCCTCTATGGGCGTTCACTGTCGATGATAGTGGCCATCTTCCTGTCCATTGGCCATGCTGGTAGCAGCCTGCATCCCTCTGATCAATTTCGCGTGGTTTCTCGCCTCTATGGGCGTTCACTATCGATGATGGTGGCCACCCTCCTCTTCCTCGTCCAACTTCTATATCCATGCAACCCTTGGAACCTATGGTTGGTGGTTTCTCGCCTCTATGGGCATTCACTGTCGATGATAGTGCCATCTTCCTGTCCATTGGCCATGCTGGTAGCATCTGCATCCATCTGATCAATTTCGCGTGGTTTCTCGCCTCTATGGGCGTTCACTATCGATGATGGGTGGCCACCTTCCTCTTCCTCGTCCCACTTCTACTATCCATGCAACCCTTGGACTATGGTTGGTGTTTCTCGCCTCTATGGGCGTTCGCTGTCGATGATAGTGGCCATCTTCCTGTCCATTGGCCATGCTGGTAGCATCCTGCATCCCTCTGATCAATTTCGCGTGGTTTCTCGCCTCTATGGGGCGTTCACTATCGATGATGGTGACCACCTTTCCTCATTGTCCTATTCCTATATCTTATCTCAAGTATTAGCCTTGTCAGTGTGAGATAATTAGTGTAGTGTATGGTCGATTTAAATAAATTGATGTTTGAAATGTAACATGCTCAATTGCGCTTGGATTCATCACCAGGGCATGTGCAATGCTCATGAGCCGCTTCAGTTTGATAGCGTGTATCTCTGCCCGTGAATGCATCACAAGCCAGAACACTGTTCTTGTAAATACCACCGCTGCTGAGCGCTGAGGACTGGATCTCCAAGGATAACAGTGATTAGATCATGTAGGCGACTCAGTGTTGTCTGACCGAGTAGTAGATTCCTTAGTGTCGTCCACAGTTCCTGAATGGTACAAGGCCACTATTTTGGCACTGTTTAGTGAGTAGTATATTGTCTGAACACAAAAAGTGGATGGTGACTGAAACTGCTGGGCGAGACTCAGTTCATTTGCCTTGTATTGGATACCCAGTAATATGCCTGATGATTATGAAGGTTCACACTGAATCTTGTGGATGAAATCTATATCACACTTCTCCAGGCATGAAGACTCGGCCAACAAATTATAATGGGAACAGTGAATGGGTGTAATAGAGTAGATACATTACAACTACAACTCACATCTACGACTGTCGTTAGATATGCTTAACTGACCATGGCGGGTCACGTTGGTGTAAAGCTCCCCTTTTCACTCAAGTTTGACCAGGTCACTGGGACTTGTTCGTATAAGAATATTTTGCAATCAAGCATTATTATAGGCCTGATCGCAAATGATCTTCTGTCATCAGAGATCAGCAAGGGGCTGGCTGGGAAACACGCCTTACCTAACCGTGATGGTGTTTTATGATACTCACAGTAATATCAGAACATGCCATCGCGATCAGAGAAAATGTTTTAGCCCAGTTGACCCCACTGATATGACCTGAAGGTCGCATACTACAGCATTGACTGGGTCGGACATTCCTGTCTCTATAAAGGGAGACATCAACTCAGCATCAAAGCTTATCTGACTGTGATGGCACTACCAAGTCGATGCCCTTCATGTAAATGGGAGATGTTCCTGAAATTGTAACCTACATTACACATATAAGCTAATCAACATCCATTTCCTCATCACTCGTGCGTAGATTCTCCTATGTCAATGGGAAATGGCCTAGGCTTGCGAGGACGTGGGGGAGGTGGCACTCTCTTGTTCTCTTGGCCATGGACATCGCTTTCTGAATCTCCCGACGCTTTGCCTCGCTGTCTTCCTTCGTAGATTGCCCATCAGTGGTCAAATGGTTGAGATCCATCAGATCCGCTGCAAAGATGCGCTTTCCCTTGATGAGCTTCATCGTACGACGTGCTCTTGGGGCTTTCATCCGACTCTCCGCCCCCCTTCCAACACAGTCGATCCTGTAAAATACAGGATTCGTCATGAATGCAATGGCATCGTGCTTCCACATCCACACTTTTCCACTGCTTGCAGGGAGACAATGCAGATCCGCAAATACCTCGCATAACCCTTGCTTCAGCGATACCCTCTGATCCTCTTCCATCCTATTCATCGTCCTGTGAAACTCTGCAATATAGCCATCTCTTTCCCACAGCGTACACCACTGAGTGTTGTCTTTATGGGAGGCATCAGGGTCAGGAAAGAATAGGGAGCACCTGTCCACAAATGTTCTCGACTTTGGACCCATGCGACCTGGAGTTACACCTGTACGATCATGCAGCCCAGCATTGCACGCTTCAAACGCAACTGCAGCCAGAGTGTCATCGATGCTGGTTATTGTCCAGCATTTCATGGCCTCCTGAAGCGAGCTTGGGTGGGGTCTGACGCCTTTGAATACTTCAGGCGTCAGCATAAGCCACACGTGCCTCGTGAACATGACAATCAAACGTCCGACAGAGAGTTGAGTGTTCGATAACGTGGTCGACCATATCCATGGTCGCATGATCATTGCAGGTGAGTTTGCGATGGCTGCCTTGAGTCGAATCCATGTTGGCGTCCGCCCAAGTGGATAGTCCTCCAACTCTGATTCAGTAGATCGCAACGCATCTATCCTTCCTACTGCTCTATCCCTTTGAGCCTTTGCATTGACACCCATGAGGGCTAGGACATTCACATCGTCGATTTGCTGCACCTCGTCCAGGCATGTTTCGCTGTTGAGATCGAATTCCCGTAAGAAAAACATCCCTGCTGTCTCGAGGACATTTCTATATTCGAGGAGGGCAAGGGATTCGCGGACGTGAAAGTCATAGACAATAGGGGTTGATGTAGTCGAACGAAGCATGTGGTTCAGCAAGCCAGTCAGGACGCCTAGATTGGGAGGATTCTTTTTGACGATGGATATTTGGGTCCTCTGAATCTCGCGCACCCGTCGCCTGATGAGCTCGAACCAGATCTTGGATGGGATCCACAGAATCGGATCTGACTGTAGATAATCTCTAGCCTGCATGAACGATATCACTTAGCTCGCATGTCAATACTAACTGATGTGTGAATTCCTGACCTTGTCTTCTATATTATCTAGCATTACTCTGGCTGCATGTCCACTGACCCTATACTCGTCCCTAACACCATATGTCTTCTCCTTGCAACCATCGAGAACCTTTGCGATTTCAAAGCATTCAGCCATATAAGATGGCGACAGCTTGTATGCATCGCTGTCGGAAGCAAAATGGGCCTTGTTGGTGTTCGTTCGGATGGACTCATAGTATAGGTTGTATGTGCTCCTGAATGCGATGTGCTGCTGGGATCTCTCCTGCTGCATCTCGGCCTGCATTGCCCCATATCTAGAGAGCGTGTTGTGATGATGCATCTCCCCTCTCTTGTAACCTCCTGCGCCAAATGAGGCTTCCAATGCGTCTAATCTCCATACTCCTACAACTGGAACGTCTGGAGAGTGAGGCGTGAATGAGATGCCAACGTCCACCAGAAGTTCACCATGCTTCCGGTTCATCATGTATGGCCAGTCGAGGTCGGACAGATTATGACGCAGTGCTTCTTCCGGTCCTGAAAAGCGCCCTCTCTGACCATCCTTTGTGAGCAGCTTGATGCCCTTTCCTTCTAGAATGAAAAACAGCGACCCATACATGCTGAGCTCACCCTCCCCATCGCGTATGCGAGCTTCCATGCGCTCCTGCACATCTCTGAAGTCATCATCTGACAAGGGTATTGTCTTTGGTGGCCCCCATCCGCCTTTCCGTGCATCTCCACCTCTCGCCTTGTATCGTGCCTCCTCCAGCGTGTGCTTAAGGTATGGCGCCCAACTAACATCAGTGCAGTCTCCTATGGATGGAAGTAGCACATTATCCCAGAAAATGTCCAGAACCTCCTTCGGTATCAGCGTGATTCTCCGGCCATTCAGAGGGTGTTGATGGATCATCCTTGGGAATGCAATATATAGATTGAGTGTCGATGACGCAGATGATATGCGGCCAATACAGGCATGAGGGATGGCAGACATCGGAAATCTTTTGGACAGCCATTCTGTCCTGCCACCAGGCGCACTAGCATCTGCCTCTGACTGTGGAATAATGATGTCGACGTAGGTATGATTGTGCTTGAATATACCAGGTTTCGTTTGAAATGGCGGAGTGATGTAGATCCCCACGGACCCCCATCGGAAGACCTTCGCGGTCCAAATGATACTGTCAATGTCTAAGGAAGTCTCGATCTCATCTTCTGAAAATCTGACAGCATCCCGTTCTAAGTCGAGATACAAGGAAGGGCCATCACCATAACGATGGCTGGTGAGACCACGCACAAAAGCATTGTGTCCGAACCTACATTCATCATGCAGTGGAGGATCATGTTGGGCAGAGTCGATGAGTTCAGACGCGGAGAGAATTTCGACATCTGCGACGTGTGTTTGACGTCCTCCTCCATCTGATGCTAGTCGGTCCAGACTGTATGCGCCTGTTACACGGTCTGGGACCTGATTTGAAGGATCATATGACTTGGTTGTTCCGATGGGCATGACGTGGTCCATGGTTGCTATGGGATCACATTGATAGAATATGTGGACTGAGCTAGGTGTGATGCGGTACCCATGATCAACCCAGTCCACCCAAGAAGCGGAGGTCTGGATGCCTCCAGCTTGGAATGTAATCACTGGGTCGATTTCCCTGGGAGTTGCTAACATCTCGATTGTTGGTCCACCATCATACTCGTCGAACGTGGAGTCACCCTGCAGCCATCTCCTACCTGCATATGCAGCCAGGGCTACTGGTGCGATGGGACGTGGAAATCGCTTGTTGCTTCCAAGATTCCAGTGTTTTACCCGCCTACGAGATGCTGAGGCAGTTGCAGATCGTTGTGAGTCAATGGAATCATCGACATCTGATGGCACGTCTGGCTCGAGTTCGAGGTGTGTCCCTATCGCACGAGGGACTATGAAATGACGATTCCGGGATCCATTCAGTTGTTTGTGTGCTTTAAAAAGCTTTGCGAGGATCGCCTTTCTATCTGCAGGTAGGGTCGTGCCAAACGAGTCTTCATCGTCACTCCTTTCAGCTTCAAAGCCTTCTTCACCGCCTGAGGATCGTTCTCCGTTCGGTGCATCGCGTAAGGGGCGTTCGAGATTCCGACTGGCCATGGGACGTTGACACATGGAGCAAGTTGCGCTCACAACAGTCAATTTCCGCAGGAGTGTGAGACATTCAGCCTGATGACGCCCATTCTGAATCGCATTGATGATATCTTCGTCGGGTAGCTCATCTGGCCTCCAATCATCTTGTGGGCTGTCGAGGAGCATCAGATAGTCGCTACAGCAGAGCTTTATGCGCCCAGCAATTACATGCAACATGTGAATGCGCAGTCTATGGCCGCACTGAATGTGAAAGGCTGGCAAGTCACCATGCTCGTCTAATCCAGATTTCAGACATTGCTCAAGTACGGAGCAAGCGATCGGACCGCAGTCCACTCCATTTTGCTCCCAGTCCATGGTCATCACAGATATATCAGTGGCATCCCCTGCCCTCCACCCATGAAGGCCAGCAATTCGCCTCCAATATTCCGGTCCCCTCCACTGGTTCCAGTCGTCTGGATCCACTCCGTCGACGTTCATTGCATCGTTGGAAATATGGCGACCAAGGACATGCACATTGCGTCGCTGGTAGTCGAAGATGACTGCGAATAAATGTTCGGAGTGATGGACTATGAATCCAACGGGGAGAACAGGACATATGCCATCGGGAGGCAAGAAATTGTTCCTCCGGAAGTGCTGTACTTCTTCATCCACGACCTCATTTCCCATCGCATTATGCAGACCAATATATCTCATGCGTGATCTGCCGAGCAGCTCATACCACACATGGAATAAATAAAAGTCCGCCACAGTCACCTCAAGCCACTCATTCAATCCGAGGGTTTCCCAGGTGTTTAGAACAGAGGTCCAAACGAGTGGTCGGGCCATTGCACGAGCTATCCTCATGAGGAATCAGTGTTTTATGCGTTGTGGGAATCATTATAAACTCACAAGCAATTTCCTCAACCGTCAGTTCAGCTGTTACATGGGGTGGTAATTCAAGCGAAGGTGACTGTAAAGTATGTTGTGGTGATGGAGAAGGCCTATACTCATCGTCTTGCAGCCTTCCTGCAGATGGTGCTGGACTCCCTAATCAAGAATGTTAATACAGCCGTTGCATTAACATGAAATATTCCTACATGGTTGTGTGCCATGTATACATTCATCGCCCAAATTAAATTCGACGGTAGCTGAAGGTGATCGATGAATAACCTCACGTGTGGATGCTGCATATTTAAACTTGAGGACATCTGGCATTCATTAGTCGTTACAATATGACTGACCAGTAACTTTGGGACGAAAGACGCGCTTCTTTGGACGTCCCCGATGTCGCCGATCAGTAGACACACGTTCACTGACAATCCCCCCCTCCATGCATTGAATGTTGTCATTTACATCGACACATGCTTCTCCTGTGACATGTTTATCAATTATCATCTTCTCAGTTTGGACAACCATCTCATTTATACCCTGATGATGTGCGATATCAGCATGTTCCTGTTGGTCCTCCAGCACTGGGTTGCTGGTAGCGCGAATTATCCATCTGGAACCATTTGCTCGCTCCTGCAGTGATGGTGCCTTATTGATCGACACCGCTGTCTTGCCTTGTTGACCTATGCCGACATTCAGGTGGATGCAGGTAGAGGTCGAGTACAGACACTTACGCTTTGTGATTGCTTTCCTAGCTGGTCGTCCCTGTGGACGCCGTGGCTTATATTGCACTGAATCATCCATCCGTTTGGCTTTGCCTCTATCATTGATTTCTGTTGACTGTAACCTGACAGACAACGACCCATTTGGGTTCCAATCTAGGATGCCAGACGTCATGATCAGCTGCAGTATGTCATTTTCATCCACCTCGTCATCCTCGGCTGACTCGACCCACTGATCCTGGTCATGCATTGCGCTTTCTAGTATTGTGTTTATTGAATGATGGTGAATTGTATAAGCTTTTGGTAGGACTTGTTCGGGAACTGGACTGATTGTAGCACGGATGAGTCGTTTAGTTGCATGCTGGATCTTCTGAGCCGATACTTCAGTAGGTGGTATCGTCACCACTTTGTTACCTGCAGAATGATATGAACTTTTCATTTTGATAGGGGCTCAGCATGTGTACTCACGACGCTGTACAACTCGCTTTTTTGGCCTTCCTCTCTTTGGCTTTTGTTTTTCGAACTCATCTGTCCCCTCATCTACAGTCTCGCATTTCTCTACAGCTGCAGATAGTGCTTTGATATTTACACTATCGTGTGATCCAAACATAGACGCACTCTTATTTGAATGGCCACTAGTTCCTAATATCGTTGATCTATGTGGATCTGGATCCAGGATGTTCAATTTACGGATTTGTTGCAGAATATTGAGGGAATCCTCATCATCCATCGTATGAAGTATGGTGTTGTGTGACCGATCGCTTGCACGCTGGTAAAAATTGTAATTATATTCGGTCCAATGGTGCCTAGAATGTCCATGTGGTACAATGAAGCGAACTACATCCCTGATGGAATGCCTAAACCAATACTTACGCAACGAATTGCTGTTGATTGACTCAGAGGCTATGACTTGTCTTGGCATTGCTTCCGAATTTTTCGGGCACTTTAAGCTTTCGGCTCCATGGAATGGAACATTAACATTCGATGAGCTCCGGTCGGATCTGATTCAATTATGTAACACTTCATGTGATGCCGTACGAACAGCCCTCTATCATGGTCCATTGGACTAGTCATACTTTATTTTCTTGATCCGTTCATCAGATCGAGACATTTTCAGGGGATGTGCAACAGCCTCCGCTGAAGGGTACCTATTTCTTTGAACGGCCGATGTTCTTTGCAGATTTTCCACTCCCACTTCAACCTTCATGTCCCGCAGACCATCAATTAACAGCCATGTATCACACCCAAATAGAAGGGCAGGGTTGACTCCAATGCGCCAAAATCATCCTAATCTACGTAAATTGAGACGATGCACCTCGTTGGAATGTAAGTTGAATACGTACTACCTTGCGGTGTAAATATTTTAACTTTTATTTCCCTCCATTTACAGGGATATACAATACCAACGACAATCCTACTGATGCGAATGGCAGTATGGTCATTCGAGTAGGGGAAGAGTATGAATTTTCCAGTGTATTGTCATGGTGATCCTGATATACATTTTGTAGTGTCTCAATCTATCCACTAGATGAACGAGCAGTTCAGATGCGAGATGGGAGTCTACCAGTAATGTCCTATTGGTATGGCAAGGTGGCCGAGATTTATCTGAAGGCTGGTAGGCAGGTACAGGAAAGTACAGTATACTCAAAATATCCCGCCGGTCCTGACTTACCGAACCGTTATATTATAGGACGTATGGCTTGACATACAGTGGTATTATCGCAAAGTTGATTTGGAAGATGAGGGCGTCGAGTATGTTGTTGAATTTAAAATGATTATAACGATTCTGATGAATCCTTGGATTTAATTTAGTCTTGCAGCTTCCGTTGGTGAATATGAGCTTGTTCTCAGCGATCATATATCTGTAGTTGATATGTGCTGTGTGGAGGGTAGGTGCCTAGATATGCGTGAGTATTTGAGCAAGTTTATTGACATCTGCACATGCTTTGTAGATCATGCGACCATCCTGCCGTACGACGAAGGCGATCTAACGCAACCTCAGATTCCCATAGGGAGACCGTACAATCGGTGGACCATTGATATCACGTTCTCAAGGAATCGTCGTATGGTGTATATGGAAGAGGTAAACATCCGTGTATGCGAATATCTTTCTGTTGACATCTGTCCATAAAGCTTATGAGATAATATATAGAACTCTCAAGGAGCTACGACGTGTGGATGCCATAGATGCCATCCATCATTTTCCTCCCCAATGACCCCACAGCGATACTGCAGGAAATGCAACCAATGGTTCAACGAGGAATGTGTTGCAAGTCTTGGGCGTCAGCTGCGGAGAAATGTGAAGGCAGGCGTTCAATCCATGTATAGTGACATCAGCTTTGACCCGCAGTTTCTGTCGCTCTTGACCTTGCCAATTCGACGAGGGGCATCATGTGGGGTAGTTGGCAACGGAATGATATTAGTCAAGGGAGGGGAACTCATGGACGAGGCTAGGATTCTTGGACAACTCCCTGAAGGATGGAAGGAGATCATGCAGCAAGCCATGGGACCGATGGGCGATGAGAACATTGCTAGATACTACTGCATAGCTTGCACAACGGCGGTGATCTAGTATTTCTACCCTAATTCCATTTTTGTTAATCTAGCCGTCTCAGACTCCGCCATAAGTCTTTCATTTCATTAAAATAAACTTTCACTTATGTGATTCATCGCATCTCGGACCTCATTGATTTGTCTTAGTATTGCAATAATCTTAAAAATGTTGTGTATGACACATCATTTATCCAATGTCATCATTGGCTTCTATCGCACGAGGATCATCGGTTCCGAGTCCAATAAAATTTACTATATGATGATGCGTGCGTGTTTAGGACGCTCTTTCACATCGCCGCTCATGAATCCATCTTGCACGTTTCGTAAATGGAGCAACCGCGATGCCCAGCAGTTGCTGAAAGTCAAAGGGACCATCCAAGACGTCGATGGAGAGTGTTCCCTGAAGCTCTCTGTACATTCACGCAAGGGATGCCCCATAGCCCCTCACTATCGCTTGCCATTATATGCGCTCAACAAGAAGTTTGGCATTTACAGAAAAGTCGTGGAACACCTACAGACATTATCCAGTGTTGAGGCTGCCACAATGCGAAACACCTACTTGTCTGTCATGCAATATCTGAACGACGTACGCATTGCGTTTCTGGATGATTCCAGTGCATCTTCCGATCCGCTACATGGCGAGTTTAGATCTTCCGCATTGGATTATTCTGTGGTTGGACCACACAGGTGATGGCTTTCATGATGAGTGCCGCGAAGCGTTGGAAAAAAGGCATGGCGTCACGTTCGAACGCCTGGAGAGTGGAACGAGTACAGACGTCCTACTGTTTCGTGCGTTCTCGCTCATTTTAAATCTCCATTGGCCTCATTTTGCGATCCAGTAGATTGGCCTGTATATCACAGGGCCAATTGCACGGAGCATGACTTCTGCGGAGCCATACAAGGATCTGGTTCGGGAGAAGACATGAAGAGTTTACTGGATGCGGTCAATGCCAGTATCAATGCAGGCATTGACCAAAAAAACACTACAACATCTTATTCCTATGCTGAGACGACGGATGAGTCTGACGATGAAGACGTGGTACGTTACTCGTCTAGCGCACCATGTCCATATGATATAGTACTTCTAGAATTCTGGTGCATATCCAAAATTCCCATTGCCATTCGATTTGAATGCTCGCGACCTTGCTCTTGGCACTCTTGGCACATATGCAAATACTCTTTTAGTATCTGGCGTTGGACAATGGCTACCTAGCCATATCGCAATGCGATTTCGAGAACTTCAACGGCGTAATCATGACGATCCATTGGATGATCTGTTTTCTAATGGGTTGGTTGTGTCTACAAGAAATGTAGATGAGTACATGGAAATCATTGGGATGGTAGAAATGATGGATATATGCCGGACAACACCAACAAATCGCAGGTCCTTGGCACGATTCTTTACTGCTGCTGGTCGCGCTCTCTATAACTCACGCCAGAGCACACCGTGATCGACCGTGATCACATCGTTGGGGTAATCAGTAAAGAGGTGATTTTTGCCACGCCGCATATTTATATCAACGATCAGATGGCTGATGATGGAATCCCCCAGGACGCTGAGTTGGGCTGTGAGCCCACTATGGCGATCTCTGTTGGCGTGCAATGTCACTCCGTTGGCGTGCAATACAACTCTCTGGGAGTGCAATGTGACTCCATTTGTGTGCGATACGACTCTCTGGGCGTGCAATCTGACTCCATTGAGGAGTCCATTGTCCAATTACCTACCAGCTGCTCCATGCTGGATCGCGAAGTACAGACCAACATTGACAGCCGCTCCATGCTGGATCGCGAAGTACAGACCAACATTGATGGCCAAGATGAGCTATCCATGGACTACTCTAATGATTGGATGTATGAGCCTGTTCTTGAGTCGGATTGTGGCAATTCACTGCACCCTGAAGATCAACCAATCAACGAACGATCTTATGTACGTGTCGTGATTCCACTCTTATCATACCAAAATTGTAACGTGATTCCTGCAGGATGATCTTGCATATATTCCATCATCAGCCACTTGCAGCGATCCTTCCGCTGATGTATCTCACGGTACATCGATTCGTCTGGAAGCAGCGATCGGGGCGAATGCGGATGTCTCTGATTCATCCAGCTCTGGATGTAACGAGTCTAATAGTTGCGAAGCGCTGCAGGAGATGATCATTAGGCCCGTCTCACCCACATTAAAGTCACGATTACGCCAGAATAAGCGAGCCGTCATACCCAAAGCCCCTGCAGCACCCTCTCGGAGAGAGGGTTCATCCAAACCTGGACGGCCCGTCGTGTTTGCGACCCAAAGGACTGTAGTTACGGAGAAAGGCAAAGTAGGTCGGCAACAGGTGAAATCACCAAAATACACCATTCAAGATCTCGTTCGTGAGTCCCAGACAGGTGGACACAATGTTGCCCCTTTCGTATGTCAACGAAACCTGTACTCCCATTGTGACTTAATTTGCAGAATAGATTTCCTCATTTCTCATGGATCCGGACGGCATGGATTTCGTGCAATCCACCATAGGCTCCTCTCATGATTCATGGTTGTGCGTCGCTCGACACATTGCATCACTCCTCCGCCATGAATGCCTGTCGGGTGCTATGAGTAAGATGGCAGCGTCACTGATGTCAGTTGACATGTGGATGAAGGAAATTTCTATTGAGTGCAAGAACGCACTGGCTAATGAGACAGGAGTTGCAGTTCTTCCCCCGTTGGTATGAATCCATTCTCCCCATTATCGTGCTATAACATTTTTACGTGTACAGGCACATTGTGTGATCGTCGAACTTTCAGCACGTGCCCTATTGGACGAGGAATCCGTTCGTTCTACATTGCACAGTATTTGGGTGAGTTAGGTTAGTTAGGGTTAGTTAGGGTTAGTGTTAGTTAGTATACTTAGGGTTAGTTAGGGTTAGGGTTCGTTAGGGTTAGTTAGGGTTAGTTAGGGTTAGTAATTAGGGTTGTTGGGTTTAGGTTAGTTTAGGGTTCGTTGGGTTAGTTCGGTTCGTTCGGGTTAGTTTA
>NW_024540773.1:0-19166 GCF_016647625.1 Suillus subalutaceus
AGGGTGGGTACAGCACTGGTTCCTACGACGAATGCGAGGAGAGAGACGAGAGGGACAGAAAGAGCGAACATGTTTGTAGGGTGGTGTTAAAACTTTTGAAAGGGAAAAATGAGCGACAAAGTGGATTGAAGAAAGAAGATTATTACTGCTGCCTTTATATCAGTACAGCGGCGTCGCTAGTACGTCGGGGAAGCAAGATGGAAGCAATTAATGGCACCCCATCGGGGTTGGCAAAACGTTCTGAACCTCTCCATCGAGTGCACGATGTCCTATCACATAAAATCATCATATGAAGGAGATCTATTAACGATCTCGGCCACGCACCATCATGATCAATTGTGATATATGGC
This sequence comes from Suillus subalutaceus, assembly GCF_016647625.1. Lineage (NCBI taxonomy): Eukaryota > Fungi > Basidiomycota > Agaricomycetes > Boletales > Suillaceae > Suillus > Suillus subalutaceus. The sequence goes on from NW_024540773.1 coordinate 351, forward strand.
AGCTCACTAGCCAGTCGACCATTGTATGCAATGTTGAAGGTGAAGTTCAATGATCAGATGATATGATTCAGCAACGCAACTTCTCGTTCTGAAGTCCAGCGCTTTGAATTTGGCAAAGAGCGACCTGTACAAGTACGTACAAATTAATGGGTGAAAAAGAACTCCGAGCTTGTTCGCTTCGTGAACGGGCAGGTACGCATCACCGAAACTACAGGAACATGGACATGCCAGGTTGATTGATGAGCACAGCTCAAATACCAGCACGCCTACTCACTGGGATGCGGGCTTGGACAGCTGGATCGCTGACCTGGAGGGTATGACCTATAGAGATTAATATTTATGAATTTGAAATTGACAGATGCACCTCCAAATATGGAATTACCCTCGAACGACAGGTATTTACTTTGGATGTCGTTACCTACCTAGAAGTCCGAGATTGTCTCGAAAGAACAATCCAATATTCTTTGCCCTCGCTGCGCTTCGGGCCGAGAACGGCCAGGGAACTGCAAATTCCCGACAAGTGCCTCCGAGTCAATGCACGCCTAGTGCTGGTCTAACCGAATGATGTGCCTGAAGGCATCATGATTTCCTCAGCAAAGACGCTCACTTGAAGTTGAGCCCATATGATACTCATACCAATGGGATGTCCTACACGCATGATAAGTTAAGTACGCATCGACAAAGCCAGGTAGTATAAATAAATTTGTGTGTGCTCAATGTTATTCAGCAATCAACGGACCCATCCGCAGAGGACTCGGAGAGTTTCTCGACCCTGCCTTCCTCGAGTGAGTGCACCAGACATAAGGGGTCTATATGCGCCTCACATGAATGTCCGATTCATGTACTAGAGCCTGGACACGCCATTAATGACCCCAGCGAGTGTCCTTGACCGCCCATTTAGGAATAACGAATTGGGATGGAACAATTCTACTGGAAATCACGCCTTACATAAATCATAGCACTTGGTGTCAGACACGATGTATTTATTGACCAGACTATAGCACTCCTTCACAATCTCTCTCACGTATCTATTCCACGCACAACCTCTGTTGCGAAAGCAACTTCAGCACTCATATTCAGAGGTACCGAGGAAAGCCACGCTCACCTCTTACTAATATTTTTACGTGCAGTATGCACCGCTGGCTAGTGATTCGCAGCAAGTGGGGCAACCGCAGCCTGCAACATATACAAACACGTCTGTAGATGCACATTCGTAGATGAACGCGTTCCCGCCGTTAAGACTCGCGTCCTGTGAGCACTCATAACCACCTGCAAGTAACCGTAAGTACGACGGTCAAATATCACCACGTACCGAAAACACGGCAAGAGCACTAACCTGGGGTGTCGCAAGTCTGGCCGATAGGGTTGTACGCGGTGGCTACGCCAGCCATTACAGCAACAGACACGATCATAGAGTGAGTGAGATGAATTTCATGTTTGTAGTGAGGAGAGTGCAGAGGCTTGATGATGGTTATCTTCTGTTGAGTTGAGTGGAAATATGACACTTTCCTCTCGCCTTTATACTGCAGGCGGCCCACACCATTGCCCCAGACACGATGCATCTCATGTCCCCACGTAGGACGGCTGTGACAGGTTACCTTGCATGGCATTCCCATCAAATACTGCAGATAGACGTAACAGTCAACGGTTGAGATGGCATACGTGGCTAGAGGATTGATCTTGGACTGCTGCGTACCCTTTCACATGACCTATCCGAGGCGATGGACACGGAGGGGATCATGTATCAAAGCAGTGGTCTTGTCATAATACAGTGATGTATGTGTATGTCCGGCCTTTGTTTTGTGAGCTGTTTGATGTTTCGATCTTAGATCATGCGCCGTCTGATGAATATCAGAAGGGATACGGGGGTCATTGCCTCCAATTCGGAATAGGGTTGCAATATGAGAGTTGACTATTAAATCTCAGTCGACACTGATAATTTGGCCGAGCTGACCCTTCCGTCACATGAACAGGTTTGCTAGATAAAAACGTGATTCAGACAAAGGATGTGATATAATATGTTAGAAAGTCTAGACAAGAAACCACGTAAACAACAAGCAAGCGGGACTCGAGCACTATGATACTTACGATTGATTCGTTCCTGGAATGCAAAACGATAACGATACGTCCCGTATGCACCAACGCCTGAATAAAATTTAGTTCTAGGTAATATTATGGATACCACCGTAGTGTTACCGGCGTCGATGCCTGAGGCAGGCCCGCCATTTGGGACCTAACTGAGACGCACGCAATTGATCGTCACATTGATCACCTAGAGTATTTGTCGAAAGTTCGGGACTTGATCTTAAAATTATGTCATATTTTGTTTTGAAGACAAACAATATTTGACATACAGATGGGATTGCAGATTTGCCCGAGTCTTTGGTGCGTCATACCTATTCGACTCAGGACGGGAATCAAATAAGTAAAAAAGGATGAATCTCACATGCTGTCTCTCCTATTGCATCCGTGTATCATTGTGTCCCCGCACAAGTGGTGTTTCCGCAGTTGCGAAGTCGATTACAACACCAGCAGGGTAGTTGTAATGGTGGGAACGGGATTTTTGACGCATTTTAAAATTATTGGCAAACACGCTCACTGAGGGTTTCTGGAGAAGGTTGGGAACAAAGAATAGGTGGGTTGAAAACTGCGCCTTATTGTGCATGTCTTGGAGTTCGCGAAGAATCAATATTGCCAAGGTGACCTGTCGATGAATCAATGTGGTAGGCAATTCGTACCCTGCTGTAGAGCTGCGTCGCTAGCTCTCGTCAGGGAAGCAAGATGAATGCAATGAATGGCATCCCATCGGTTGGTACAACGACTGGCAAGTGCACGATATCCTATCACATAACATCATCATCACATGAACGTCTATTAATGATCTCAGTCACGCACCATCAAAAAATAGCGGCTTACTACATAGTCGAACCGTCGTATGCAACGTTGGAGGTGAAGTTTCGACGAGTCTGTCAAATGATATCATTCAGCAACGCAACTTCTTGTTCTGAGGTCCAGCCTGACTCGGAGAGCGCTTTGAAGTTTGAATTTAGTGAAGCAGAGACTTGTACGAGTACGTAAATATTAAAGGGTACAAAGAACTCTGAGCTCGTTCGCTTCGTGAACGGGCAGGTATGTCGCTGACCTTGCCCGGGCCAGGCCTTCAGGTACAAAGAGACTTATGAATTTGAAATTGACAGACGTACTTCCCAAATAAGGAAGGTATCGAGACTTTACTCTCTCGAACGACAACTGTTGAGGAACTGCAAATTCCAACAGGTGCCTGATTAATGCACCGGTGCTCATGATTTTATAGTCTGACTGAATGATGTGCCTGGAGGCCATGAAGCTGAGGGCGTATGACCAGGCTTCACATGATACTCATACCATTGGAGATCAGGTCGCCATTGTCCCACACGCATAATAAAATAAGTATGCGACATATGGCAATGTCAAGGACGCATGCTGGTATCAAGATCCTGAAATATGCATCAAAGGTAACATGACATTAAAGACTGCGAGGGAGCCTCGCCGAAGACTAAGTATATCATCGACAAAGACAGGTAGGTTGGCATATATAAATGCAGTGTCCTGCTCAATGTTATTCAGCAGTCGATTATGATCCGTCCGCAGAGGACTCAGAAAGTTTCTTCTCCATCCTGCCTTCCTCGAGTGTATGGGTTTATGCGCCTCCGCGGCTCTAGTTTGATCAATAAGATCCTGACGCGAGGAATATCCGGCTGGAGCCCATTCCCTGGAAGTCCAAGGTTTGCAATTAGGATCGGTATACATCTGATATCAAAGTTTAGATTGATAGACCAGTAAAGAAAGGACACCTACCATGTTGACATTTTCTAGTGAAAGATCAGATGATTCGTAAAGGAAGAAATAGACGACAACAGCTCCCGTCAAGTTGCATGCTGGACAATCAAAATATTCAGTGGCGTGTTGCGCTATTAATGGAAAACGTTATACCCGCAAAGACGAAGCCGTAGCGGTAGCCTATGGCACTACTGATGAAGGGCGTGAAGAACGCCAATAGGAAATTCCAAATCCAGTTTGCGGCGGTCGACAGACTGCCTTGCTTGGCACGGGTCCGTGTAGGGAACGTTTCTCCAATAAGAATCCAGATACCACTGTATAAACGTCAGTCTGTCACAAAATCCCAGTGTGCAGGTTCTTACGGAGCCCAGGTCATCGCATAACCCCAGATAAACATGCAGGCCGACACGATCATCACTAAATATGCCAAGTCAGCGACACGATACGCGCATGGAATGACATTCCCCACATTTCCCCATGCCAGGATGAGTCGTAGGATCCACAGCAGTTCCAGCAGCGGCGAAGATGAAAAGCCATATTGATTGCCAGATCCCTCCAACGATCAGAGGTCTGCGACGGCCAAACTAGACGCACAATGAGAAACTTGTCTCCCCACTCATAAACGAACCGGGTCGCTTACCCTTTCGAGGACATACATTCCGCCGAACGTACAGAAAAAATTGACAGCGCCAAGAATGATTTGAGTCACAAACGAGTCACTGAGACCCACTGACTCGAACACAGTGGCGCCGTAGTAAAAGAAGTAATTGGCGCCAGTGAGCTGTTGAAGGCTCTGTAGACTCATTCCAAGAAGGGTGCGGTAGAGAGTCTTGTTTTGTGGCTTAAAACAGTCAATCCACCCGGCACGAACCTGTCTTTCGAATTCGATAGAAGACTTGATTTCCTCGACCTCGCGAGTGATGATATAGTGGTTCTTCACCTCTTCCTCGGGAACACCACGAACACGCGCGAGAGATAACCGAGCCTCCTCCACTCTGCCATGCGCGGCAAGCCATCTGAAGGCATGATTAGACAAACGAAGGAAATCAGAGTCGATTGTTAATACTGACCTAGGGCTCTCTGGCATGAAGAGGATACCGATACCGAGAATCAGTGCCCACAGGATGCCAATACCAACAACGATGCGCCATGAACCGGAGTTAGAGTTGTCCCGGGTTCCAATTGAGATACAGTCTGTGCAGAAAATCAACAGCTGACAAGGAACTTGATATGGTGATCTTACAAGCAATCAAGATACCGAACGTAATGAACAGTTGGTAAGTTGCGCTAAAGAAACGTCAGCGCCGTGTATGCCACTGAAGTGATGTGTGGATATCATACGTCAAGGTACCACGGATCTGAGATGGAGCTGTCTCGGCTTGATACTGAGGAAATCAGAATACGAATAAAAAGAATGGTTGCAGAACAATCACCATCGGGACGGCAGCACTAAGTGCCCCAACACCCAAGCCACCAACAAACCGACCGAAAGCAAATTGCTGCCAGACTTGTTCCGAAGCTATCTGAATAATAACTCCAATTGTGAATATGACACACTCCACGGTCATGGCATAACGACGTCCCAAAAAGTCAGCGGTGCTAAAAGAGACTTTGGTGAAATGTGGAGACAGATATCGCGGGCTGCTTACGGTGCACCCAGGAGCGCGCCGACAAGGGTTCCGATGGAGAGAAGAGAAACGATGAGACCTTCCCGTACAGTGGAAAATGAACAAGTCGTTGCATCTCCAGGTGTGGAGCAGGTGGCAAAGCGAAGAAGAAAATCATCCATCAACATGATATCTGATATCTGACCAGTGTCATACTAATATCCGTAGGTTAGCGGGGATGATTAGGATAATATTGTAACCTACGCCAAAGATGAAACCACCCATTGACGCCACGAGGGCCAGCATGATTGCTACCCATCCTATGGGCACTCCTTGACTGTAAAACAGGGGGTAATTAACATGAGCATGATTGTAGTTGTTTGTAACTAGTACAATGAAAGCTCACAAATAGAACGCCATGAAGTCAGGTTAGCCCACTGGGCAAGTGTGCGTGATTGTGAGGAGACGAAGAAGAGACGCTTGCGCGAAATATTTCAGTTCAATCTATAAAGTAAGGGATAACGGTGTGAGAACTCCCGCTAGCTAGGCTCGCACTTCGCGCATATCTCGGCGGTTCCGAAATAGAACGGCTCTCTATCTCAGTCCCCGACTGAGTCCGCTTATTTGACCCATGGAGTCCTTACAGACCGCACGGCTCCAAGTTTTGCCTCCATGCGCCACTGCTTTGAAAGCCGCATGAATGGATTAACGGTTGTGCGATGTCTGATGCCGGACTGCACGTACTGCTATTATATCTCAAACAGATTTCCAAAATGTCACTGGCAGCCTGAGCATGTGCGAGTTACCAGGTGACTGTCGATTGAACACGAGGTCAAGCTGGTAGTCACCAATTTTCTAGTTCGGGATGACGTAGTTGTATCACGATGTGGGCGTCACCGGTCAGTCAATAAAATAGAAGCCCGTGACCTTCGCCTTAGTCAGAGTCTCCAACCGGCACGGGAAACGAACGGAGCGTCTCGCGCTCCTTTGGGGGACCTTGATTTATTTTCGATACTCGTACAATAATATTTTCTGTATATATATATGCTTGTCTAATTATAATAATACTGAGGCGTTTGAGGAGTGTCAGAGGTCCTTCCATAGTCCATAGATAGAGTATGTCTTTACGCTTCACCACTGTTCGCCTGTCGGCTTCAGGTGTGATCCTTCCGCCTAGAGTGAGATTTTTCGCTCATCACCATGGTCGTCGCACTTTTTGTTCGTCTCCTTCGGCTCCCACGCTCGTCTTGACTCGGTCCCACCACTTTTTTTTAGGGCTGCTTGCTTGCCGCTGGGGAGCTCTGATGACCGCCTCCTGTTAGGCTCCTTTTTTGATTCCAGAGATCCACTTTTCTCACTCGCGTCCTTTTCCTCGCACTGGATCATGATCATGCACCAACGACTCGTGACATTTTCGCACTATATTTGCACCTTCTTGCCTATACCCTACTCCTAGCTCCGTTCCCACTACCTCAGCACCAGCACATGCGCTTTTCTCGTCGTCGTGTTGAGTTTAGTGCCCGCCACGTCAAACGCCCCTTCTTCGCGCGTTTTTCGCAGCCTGTGCCCCTCGCACCATCCGCGTGCACACTGCACTCATCACAGCGGAAACTTTAGCGAACTAGGTTACTAGGAGCGACGCGAAAGGGAAGTGCAAGGTCATGGACAAGCCCAAAGGTTACAACGCTGGTAAGAAAAGGATGCCTTCGATGACGAGAGTGCCAGAAATGGTGGGGAGAGACACGGAGAGGTGACTGAAAACTGTTAGGGTGCAGGGAAATGAGGATTGTGGATCGGGGGTAGTGCAGTGTAAGAACATACTTCATGTAAATTAGGGCGGTCTGTTTGGCTTGCGACTATAAAATGTGTTGGGAAGAATCAACTTGCTTGCTGTTGATTGATCAGATCGATCATGAGTAGCAGGGAAGACGCCAAATAAGAAAATGATCGATGCCCTCTGAGGCTCGATTGTTGATGACAACGTATACCCTGTAGATGTTATCATTCCTTAGTTATCTCAGCAGTTCCTTGAGACGTACGAGCCGCCGTCAGCTTGGCAATCCGAATTTGACAAGTTGATGGCAGCACGATTGGCCACAGTTGGTGGTAGAAAAAGAGGATTTAGGAAGTGCAACAGACAGGTCTGATGCATCGGATGGTTTATCTGCAATAGCTGAAAGCTATGTGATAGCGGCCGGCCGGGGCTAAAGCATTGATGGGGTCATGATATCTACGGCCCCCTCCGACGACTCGGCGGACTCGGAGTAACCATTCAAGGAAGATGGTACACATGCAGCAGAAGCGTCGGAACCGTAATAGCTCGTCGAAGAGTTCTTGTTGAGCTAAGGTTATTAATAATACAAGCTGGAGGTTCTAAGCAACCAGAAGCACTCCAGACATGAACGCGCTCGGTCACAGTCACGCTTCCATCTTGTCACACAGCGCGTTTCCGGTTATGCATCATACTCATAAACCACACCAACATGGCGCGCGCAGGACCCAAGCAGAAGAACACAGAGGTCACAAAAGGCCCCACAGCCCTCACAGTCCCAGTCGCAAGACCTGTTCGAGGTAGCAGAAGAGCACCCGGTTGAAGAGGAGGAGGAAGAAGGAAAATTCAGGAGACGATGATGACCAAGGCATGGACATCAACGGAAGTCAAGCAAGGCTCGCTGAATCTGATGCAGACGTAGTAAGTAGCTCGCATCTCGGTGGTAATTTCCTGATGTCGGAGAGCGCTCGTTGATTCGTTCCCCAGGAACTTGACAGGAAAGCGAGTTGATCTCGTAAGATTTGCTCTTTTTATGGAGCAGAGGCGGACTCTTATACGCCGAGAGGATATCAACAAGAAGGGTACGTTGAGCTTGCAGATCTCATCTACTTGAATGCTGAAAGAGATACAAGTCCTGGGCTCTAACTCGCGCTTATTCAATTCTGTGCTTGAAAGAGCGCAAAAGCTCCTAAGGAAAACGTTTGCGATGGAACTTGTAGAACTTCAGTCTCGAAACTATCGCGAGCAAGATAATGTCGTAGCTGGTGACGACCTTCAAGAGGCACGAAACGCTACCGGAGTAAAGAAGAAAAGTAAGTTGCAGCTTTATCTCCTGATGGTCATGACAATTTCTCTCTCCATAGCTGCGGCTGCAGGATCAAAGACATATATTCTTCGTTCTGTTCTTGATCCCATCATTATTGAGGAGGGCAGCACGAACGGACGAACGGCTGTATGAAGAACAGATTGCTGACTGCCAAGAAGACGGCGATGACGACGACGACATGCCGAGAAGCTACGGATGCATCATATCTTGGAGCACCGCAGATCAGTCGAGCTTTGGGTGGTCTTGCATGTCATTCTAGCAATCATTCTCGCCAGCGGACGATCCATGACCGACTGTGCGTGCCATAGCTCATCCTGTAATCCATCTAACTAAATCGCGCAATATGCACTTAGTGGAGCTACGTGCCCACTTGAAAACGCCTCGGCCTCTCATCGAATGAGTCCATATCCATGAACACCCAGTCTACGCACAAGTCCCTTCCTATAGACACATATCTTGCCAGCTGATGAAGCAAGGATACATAGACCGTATCAAGCTGGGCGACACGAAGGCGGCTGGCGGAAAAACGGGGTCCGCTCCTGCAGCGACTCAAGCAAATCAAGATGAAAACCAAGCATTTGAATGGCATTGGGGGCCATCGTTCATACAGCGAAATTGGAGAACAGGCTATTGCTACATTCGTCGCTGAATTATGGTGGAACGCAACCGTGATAATGATGGCGAGGATGATGATGATGATGGCAAAGCTGCGCGAGATAGGGGAAAGGGAAGAGCCAGGGCTGGGGATGGCGGTGGAGGACAAGAAGTGAAAGAACGTGTACGGAGCAATTGAAAGGGCAGCCGGGGGTAACCTGTCAGATGTTAAATGAGACATTCTTGATATATTCATTCTGTTTTTTGATGCCGCCCCTGCCCTGCTAATATTCTACTCTATGACTTACTATGCTTACTACTAATCGTCCACTATATCCCACTGATTGTAAATCGAACTAGCAACGTTGCCCCAGTGCATCTCCCCTCCATCGATAGTAGGTGATGAACCTCCAGCCCTGCTCAAGATCGCAAAGACGAGCACAGAAACCAACAGTTGTTCATCCTTTGAGAGTACTTCATGGCGAAGGATACGTAGGCTGCACAACATCAGCTTGTCCGTTAAGTAATACTTTATTATCGTTCACTTACCGGATAAACGTCAAGTCATCCTCCTCAAATTCCCATTCAAAACGGTCATTCCACATGACGTCCTGCGCCATCCTCTGGTACATGTTTACACTTGAAATGCTTCGGACCGCCAATCTAGATTATTTCGAAGGACTAAAAAGCGCCGCGTAACATACGGCGAGAATTCCGTGTGTTCTTTCGGGCGAGGCACTACAGGGGAACAGTTTGTCAAAAAGTTGAAGTCTACCGAAAATTGGACTTACGGGAACTGATTCCGATAACGTTGCATGTCAACTTCACATTGCGCTTAGAAACTCCTATCAACCGGCTTGGCCTCTCACCCAGCCAGCAGTCCCAGCAAACATGGCTTCATTAAGCTGCATACCAAGGTCGAAGTTCTGCCAATTGAGACACACAATCTGGGAGCCGCTGCGCCATTGCTCCAACGGGTCAAGATTACTTGAGCTTAAACGTACACCGCGGGGGTAGATGCGTCGAATTCGACGCCAAGAATCTTCGATCAACTCTGACAGCGAATGCGGGAGCATGGCTAGTATGGAAGATTCGCTGATGTTCATCAGGATATTGGGGGGATGTGGGGGACTTGGTAACTCTACAGGAAGATCTATAAAAACGCCGAGTGAAGCAGCTGGTGAACACTTGCCTTCAGTAAGCCAGTGTTTGATCGGTTTCATACTTCTTGTGTAAAAACCTAGGTCGGCCAGCGAATCTGCAATCTTTGCCTGGGAATAATTGGCCGCCTGAAGGACAGGATCGATCTCATGATGAAGTTCGGAAACTTCATCCCACTCGGTGCCAGCACACGAGTCGTGATCAAATGCCTCAGAATCTGCAGTGATCTCCTGGCAATACGCGTCCGGATAATACTCCACCTGAAAGTCACAGTTGAAACAATCTAAACACACCGTCCGCATACCATAAGTAAGATCTTTCCTTTTAGATCCCTTGGAGATATGGTATCACCGCCCACTCCGTCCAATGGCTCCTGCACCAACTTATTGCCCCATGCGCCTTTCATGATATCCACCAGTTCGCCTTGGTGGGCGACCGGCACGTGGCACTCTAGACTGATAATGACAGGCCAGTCTTCATCAAAGATTGCTTCGCCAATAGCCTCGCAGACCGCCTTGAACGTGACACTTCGACTGAGCGTATATCCATGCGTGACGATCGGACCCTTGGAAGACCACCAAACATCGATCTCGACGCAGCGTGCGTTCTTGGAGAGAACATGTGTGTAGCACTCGGAAGATGCACGACCGAGGACTTGCCATGCGAGTAGATACGTGTTATGCGAAGAGCTGGTAAACATGTAACGTTGTATGTGTGCATCGCTGAATTGATCTTGACATACGAAACGAAGTAATCCCTCAAAGGTCGAGTATCGTCGACAATCCGCGGACGAACAGCAGGAAGTTTCAGGAGTTCATGGGTGTCCTAGTATTTGACCGAGGGTCGTTCAGAAATCATCAGGAATATTTTTCGGGGCACCAAGGCAGAATGATTTGAAGTACTCACCAAACCGTTCTGCTTCAGAAAACTGAGGATCTCGGGACTTAGTCTTATGGTATCACTTGCTGGCGGATAGATGTTGATGGTAGTCTCCACAGACAAGCAGTGCGGGGAGGGAACCCCCTCAGAAGCCTTGGGTATCAACATGGGAAATTGGGAATCGACTTTCGGCTTCCCTCGAGGCCTAGTCCCAGATAAACGAACTTCAAAGTGGTGATCAGCCTGAGTAAAAAGTTACAGTTGTGTGCAAAACTAACGGCAATCGCAGGGTTCTCGTGCACCAATGACCAAACCCAGGCTGGTCACTAGTCTAATTACAGCTGTAATATATTGGGCCTGCTTTTGTTAGACGTGAAATTTTTATCCGTAATATATCGTGATGCGGACACGGAACTTGTCCGACTCATTTGCTGAAGAAAGTTTGGGCGGTGACGTTACTCCCCTCATGAAACCCAATTTCTCGGAGTTGGGAATTACAGTGCGTGCATCGCCAGTACTAGTGACTAAGTGATTCCATAAAGTTCCATGGTGGGGTGGCTATGTTTAAGTTTATAAGTGTAACGAACGAGCGGACAATGTACAAAGTGACACAGTAATAAGCAAAGATTATATAGCGAAGTTGTATGCTACAAACCTACACCGCTGGTTTAAGGAGACCTAACTGCCTAGTCTCTCACGTTGTGATCGACGTAACAGAGGAAAGGCGGGTACAAATCTCAATATCAGGACTCTTGCCTTGAAGCTCGTAGTTTTCCGACACACACTCCCCTGTCTAGGTAAGAGAGGCCAGCTGCGTGGAGCATAAGTGTGAGCATCCGCGAAGAGACTTTCTTCAGCCTCGGCACCGGCCCGCCGCAAGTTTATGATAAGTCGGGTCAGCGTCACATTGCAGGCGCTCCAGATGAAACTAAAGCACACGGTCAGACAGCGAGAGCAAGAGGCTGACGGTACGGACAAAACTCCAAGGAACATTAATGACAGCTGGTGCAGTTATCAAACATGTAAGCGGACTGACGTGAAGGAGCTAGTAAACTTACAGGCGAAACGATAGACACAATCAGATTTAAAAGACGCAATCCTGATAGAGTGTGAGTGTGGTGTATAAAACCTCTTGATTGTAAATATACCAAATAAAACCTAACGGAGGTCAGCTAGTTTCGACCACATTCATGATGACCACTCACGAAGAAGTAAATGCTTCCGTCACGATACATGACCTTCGCCATTTTGCATGCTGCGGGAGCGGTTGGTCCAGAGGCATTCCACCAGGTCGTAATAAATAATCATAATTTTCAAACACAATCTGTGCAACATCAGCGCCTAAACCTAGAAACAAAGTTGAATGGACACTACCCCCAGGAGTCCACAGGATCACAAAGTTCACCTTCTGTGTCAATATGCAGGAATGCAAGTACGGCTCAAAGAACCACCAAAGCTAACCTCAAAAAGGTAAATGTTCCTGTAACCCAATCGTAAGACGACTCACGCCATCATGCTCGATACAACGTAGGTCGTACAAACGATTGCCGTTATCTGCGTTACCAGAAAAAAGAGGCAGAGTAACTAGCACAAGGCGGGTTTTGCGATCCCAGAGGACCCCATAGACGAAGGAGGATGAGAACTGTTTCCATTAGGATGGAGACGGATAACTCAAAGTGACATGGAGCTCACAGTTACTGGTGGCGATCGATACCATGCCGACAACTATGATGACACCAAACCATGTTTGGCAGCTTTGCAAGAAATCAGTATGAAGTCCACGTTTGTCTGCTTAGCCACATACAACTGAAATTCTAGTGTTAAATGAGGTATCAGTAATTATTCACGGTATGATGCATACCAAATCTGAAAGAATGTCTTCTGAAAACCCACTGGTCGCTTCAGGAGACACGCGTCAGATAAGATTGCCAAAATAGGCTCAATAGCTCACCGTGCGTGAGGATAATCAGGGAAGCCGGGACAACATATCGGTTAAATAAGAACAACAGCTTGGGAAAAGTTGATCGAGGCCACGCCAGATCAACTCAACCTCGTCATGAAACGTTAGGAAGTGGTCCCATAGCAAAACCTGTTCCGTGGAGTTGTTTAGCTTGCCATGCAGCGTCAAGAAATCATATGTACCACAAGCCCTGCAGCTATAGAATTTTTCGAGCACAAATCAGTCGGTAAACAATGGGAAAGTGAGCGTGCAAGCCTACCACTGACGTATTGGGGACGTCCTGAAGTTTTGCAGCTCGGTGGGGGTGAAGGTGAGTGCCAAATCAGCCATGAAATGCTGCACCAGTCGACAAGGCCTTGCGCACTGTGCGGGAGGTAGTGGAGAAATGAGAGACCTGCGAAATTAAATAAGGGAGGTTATCAGCTAATTATATATGTCAAAGGGTTCATCAAACGTTAAAAGGGACAATGATGATCCGGTTGCTGGACGTGTGAGGGGGCCGTAATTGTCACGGTACTGCTGGTAAGTATAGTTTCCAATGAGTAAAATTCTGATAAGTGCAAGAATTATGGGCGCTGTATGAGAACATTCGAGTTGAAACGCACTGGCAGATGTGAACCAAGCCCATTAGTGCTAGTGATGTCCCACTTACATATAGGTAAACAAACGCCCTGAGGTTGAACGTGACGTGAGGCGACTCCAGTCATAAGCAAATGCACGTTAAAAACGTATAACGACTATATCATAATGTTTGTTCGCTAATCATTTGATGCCTGTGCGACTTTCGCATCGTAGTTCACACGAATATGTTCACGCTTGACTATGTTTGGCAAAGGCTTCAGAAATAAACAACTGCAAACCGGTGGACCGCTGTAAACCGTGAGATGCACTGTGCAGGGTTGGCAGGAACATCTTCCGCCCCTTGCAACCAGTCCGAAAGAATGGAAGTCGAATACAACCGCCATGAAACACAAATATCTAATTTATTTCAAGAAACGGGACCACGAGGACATAGAACATACACAGTAGAGGCACATAGGTACATTGGACAGTCCGCAGACAGTGAAGCAAAGTGTTTGTAGGATGATAGGAACCAGTCAAAAGTTATCATGAACGCTAGTTCTGTAACTGCCGTGGTTAGACCCTCGTAAGGACTGCACACTCGAAGCAAAGAGACCACACAAAGATGCCTGGAGATATTTCCAGCAGAATCCATGCTCTGAGGAATGAGAGGCAGAGCGAGTATGGGTGATCTGTAAGGCTTCCAATACTTTCCATGACGTCGTTAATCGAGACGGAGTCGGAACAGCCTTGGAACCGAGGAACGGTCATATCTCGGCTGTATCGGTCAGTAGTCAATTTTCATAAGCTAAAGTGAACACACCTTGTACTCGAAGATGTCGCATAATCAGGATTATGGGTCTGGTTCCAGTTTCTCGCCTCTCTCAAGGACGCGGACGACCTTGCTAGGCTGAGACCACTTCCATCATTTGCATAACGGCAGCAGGACGCTCCACTAGGCCGGTGCCTCGAGCGATAGGAAGACCCCCCGGAGCAGTATGGGAATTACCTCTACCGACCAGCCTGTCGTTTTCCTCTATCGTCATCTTCAAGATTACGAGGGTGGTTCGATGAAGGCGGAACAAGTGGCGCTGCGGAAGGTTCTACTTCTAAGAGAGTGATACCGGCCCGAGTAGCCCAGTGTCCGATCAGTAGGCCAGCTGAACGAGGCTCATATTTGTGAGTGTGTGGGCTCGGAGCTGGAAGGGGTACCGGAGAGGAGACTTCGGGCATTGCCTCAGTTCGACCAACCTGAGCTGGAGTAGCAGAAGGGGAAAGGATAGCAAGAACGACTTTCAGTTTGTCGCTCGTTGAAGCACGAGTTTCAGCGACGTGGTCAACTTCCCAACGTGCGCAGCAGATCATGCGCCGAACCCACTCTGGAGAGCCAGAGAGGTGGAGTGGCTGTGACGTAGCCTTGTCCTTATCATCATCGAGTGACAAGTCCTTGAACTCGATGCGGTCCCACGGAACGAAGGCATCATCCCGCTGGACACGGATACGAGGATTTGTGCCAACTTGAGCCTCTAAAATTCGTGAAGCTGACCGCGCGCGCTGGGCGAGAGGACTTGTTCCCTTCTTGAGTAAATCAAGAGTATTCAAGGCTAAACCACCTCACGTCAGTTGACAAAATGCTTGTAACATACCAACTGACCTTCAAGGGGCACAATAACAATTTCATCACGTCCATCTCTGCACCATTTCTTCACCTGGTGGAGGGCATGTACCAATACGCTCGCATCAACCACTACCACATCGGCGTCCTTGTCACCCCTCGCCTCCTCGCTTGATTTCCTGGGCTTTTGCACCTTGACCTCACTATACTCTCTTTCAGGTACAGCTTCAGCGCCAGACTTCTTCGCGGACCTGTTGCCTGAAGATGGGCGCTGCTTGGGTGGATGGTTGATAACACCGCGACGGTTGGTATTACCCAAGTCGGCTTGCGGATGACGACGGTCTCTCCAGTTTCCAGATGCTGGCCCACGTGTAACTGATTTCTCCAGCTGTTCCACTTGGTGGCTTAGAAATGCAGCCCCGAGCGCTCGAGACATGGCAAGCTTGTTCACTGAACCGGTAGTTGTGGGACCCTGCAGTATGCCACAGTGACAAAAGTTGATGGTCAGTGAGAAGATGCTCAGCGATCCCGTTGAGCTTACCTTGCTCTCCCGCCTTTACTATGCAACTAGAAGATTATTACAAGGAAGAAGAGGATAGCTTTCGATGTAGGCTGTTGGCCGTGGGACAGATACGGCTCTGAGTTTTGTGCGGCCCACACCGCGTTAGTGAACTTATACTTAGTCAGCAAGCTGTGGGGTCAGGTCTAATTCTGAGACCTGCATAATTAATGATCAAAGCCTCAAGGCGGGGACTGGTCTAATAAGGTCTAACACTACAATTCTGTCGGGTATCAAGGCGCCAACAGGTAAATCGATAAATATAAAACACCGCGTCTTCTCAGCGAGAGTCGACGTTAGTCAACCAAAGCCAAATCATTCCAAATAAATCCTTCCATCCCCTCTTCACTACGATCTGCGTCCCCGCGCCATACTCGTCAGCTAACCACTCTAGATAACGGGCATCAAGAGCTTAGAGGGCCAAGCTCGAACGATAACATGTCTTTTGGAGTAATGTAGATCATCGAAGTCTCTGGTGTACCGGAGGCGACAGAAGGAAGTAGATCAACTAGGCGAGAAAGTTGGAAGCTGGTGTTGGCGTGGAATGTTTGAAGTAACGCGAGTGTTGTTAGAATCTGACGATCGCGTCGTTCGTTCGTTTCTGGATCTGTGTCATCACCATTGCTGCATAACTGTGGCATAGATCGCGTAGCAGCGGAATGACGAGGGCTGGCGACGGTCAGCACCAGTATTCCCAGCTGGCAAAGTCATGCCGCTGGACCTTCTCATTCCCTTTGAGTTTGGGCTTCCACTAGGACACCCTTCAATCCCCATACCCAGGTTACGCACAAATGTACCGTCGACGGTAAGGTCATCGTCGCCTTCTAATCTGATGCTGCCCCAGTTAGCGAGGGATCCGTTGCCGGTGGAATAGGACGCGACTGAGTTGCCGCGCCAGGACCCCATCCAGAGCCCAGCACATACAATACACACGTCTTCATATATTCTCCAAGGATCTGTCCACGAAGATGAGGGTTTATTTCTTGCATCGGTTTCAGATGAGGGGCGGCAGCATGGCTGTGCACATTGATCGCCGTCCAGCTGCAAAATGCGTTCAAGCTCATTCCACTATCAGGTGTGTTCAGCACGTATACAGAGACATGATTGCAAACTATATGTACCAGCCTTATATCACTCCACGTGAAGCGAAAGATTGTTAAACGATGCGTGGGCCCTTTGAAACCAGGTGACTGCGGCTGCGGCTTTGAGAGGTACAAGGTTGGTCGTGAAGTTTTGGAGGGCGTAGATGTCGTTAGATCAATTAGAAGGTCGTAGTAAGATGGTTTGTCCATGAAAATGGCATCAGTCGTGCCTTTCAAACCAGAATAAGGTGCACGCCGGGAACTATATTGTCATCACTTACAAGCAACCCAACCTCGACCAGTTTTGCCCTCGCGATCCATCTTGTCAAGGTCGTTGAGAGTAACCATGCCAAGCACATGAATGCCCTCTTGTGTTTTTCCTTTAAGTCTCGTATAATTCTGCGTCACCGGGTCATCTTCATTGATATCATTAGTTAATGGGTCACGTTGGGCTGCATAGCAGATATCCGCAGCCACTTGGCACAGTATGCATGCGGCTTCAACCGGCGGGAGCGTATATATAAGTATCCTCCGACGCCCTAGGACATGCTTGTACAATGTCAATGCCGAAGGTCCTAGGATGCGCAACAGATGTGAGAGGTGCATGGTGGGATTAAATCGAGACAATTCTGAATCCGGCTGTGTATTGGTGTCAGCCAAACACAAGGAAAGACTCATGCTGCATCGCACATTATCAAGTTCATGGCTCCAACCATACCATTCGCCAGCACCACTGAGATCTACTCGTCGAACCTTGCGTTCCTCGAAGAAAACACGAGCAGGTTCCCAATCACTTTCGGATGGTTCTAAAACACCTCTGGTTTCTAGCGAGAGATAGATAGAGTCGGCTAAAGCCCGAAGGGCAGCGGCATGCCGCCACGGACGAGACCGGGTAGATTTGGCCAGTAAGACTCCAAGAGACGTCAGCCGAAATCCGCGGTGGCCTTGTTCAGCGGTCTTCCGTCGACGGAAAACACATACGCCGGAATGGGTATCCTTCGTGAAGTATCTATTGAACTCTGATAAGTAAAGCTGTGATATGGGCGCAGGGCACATACACCACATCCCGGTCTACAAGGTGAAGACCACTGGGGAGGGTACTGAATTCGACACCATCGAGCTCAAGGTCTGAAGCACGTTTAAGTCGCTAACCGATATGAAAATTGCAAACAGACCATCGCTGGCCTTCAAACACCAGTCCACCAGATTACCCTTCGTTGGGTGAAACGAAGCGTGGAAAATAGCAACTGGACAGCCAAATATCAGTTGAGTTCCTGCAGCTTCAGACTTAATAACAGACCTATATCCTGAGGTGCTCTTCCTCTCGAGTCGACGGCATCGATGGACATGGTTGCAGCCGCATGCACAGGCTGCTGCAGGCGGCAACTGTTTAAAGTCTCACACAATATTGATGTCACGGGCTGAAGGGACCATCGGTCACACTCCTGTCACGTTCAATCCGCGATGGCTTCAACCACTTCATCGCAGCCTCAACAAATCAATGTTGCTGATCTCGACCTGCAACAGTTATCTGATGTGCGCCGTCAGCTAGAAGAGGTATCTATTGATATCGTTGATCTCCTGCATCTCTGATTGCGTTGTAGGAGTTGAACCACCTCACAAATTCATTCGCTCAGCTGAAGCAGGCACAAGCGAAGTTTAAGTCATGCATTGAGAATGTCGGAGAAGTCAAACCTCAAAACAAAGGTACTTCGGCATTTTCGTCTTCAGGCTCTTACTTGACTCTATCCGCGCAGGAACGACCATCCTCGTTCCTTTAACCAACTCCCTGTATGTTCCTGGTCACCTGAGTGACGCGGAGAATGTGATTGTCGACGTCGGTACAGGGTATTACGTGAAGAAGGCATTGCAAAGTCTTAT